>NW_027530502.1:709375-913810 GCF_008692635.1 Crocuta crocuta
TCTTTTTTTTTTTTTTTTTTTGCCAATGCTCATCAGTTGAGTGCTAACCAAGTTTACAAAGATTTACTGTTCTGTCAACTCCACTTCAAGATTTCTTGAAACAAAAGAAATTCCGTTCAACAATGGAAGAAAAATAAAAGTTGCAGTACAATTTAATTTTGTCACTAATATCACACTGTCTATGAATGAGTTAAACTTGAAGTTCCAATGAAAGGAAAAGTTGAGGTATATGAATTTGTGATAAAACTGAAATTCCTCAGAGTAGAAAATAAATAAAAATGCTTGAATATATTGTTCTAACAGGAATCAGTATGAAGAAAAATTTCATCGTAATTGACAGAATTATGTAAATGGGCTATCAAAATACCAAAAAATTTGATAAATGCTTTGTTGACATTGCTAAGTTTAATTTACACAATCATCTTTTGAAGTTAATATACTAGGTGGATGCAAAAGTTAGTGAATTTTCATCTTTTAGAAAGATGTACTTTGATAGGCATATGTGTTTTTTCAGTCAAATAATTTCTAATAAATGAGTATTGCCAATATTGATGTTAATATTAAAGGAAAATGATTCTTTGGTACTTGATTCACTTATCTGAAATTTTTAAAAACTGCTCAAAAAAACTTTGGTAAATGAAGTTGCTTTTACAAATGGATATACAAAATCTAATGATAGGTCATATATTTCCAATGTAAATGTATGGTCCAAATTGACATGTGTTGTAAGTGTAAATACTCTCAATTTCAAATACTTGTTACCAAAAAAAACAAAATGTAAAATATCATATTCATAAAGGGTATATTTATGATATCTTAAATATTAAAATAATATTTTGGTATATTTAGTTAAATAAGTTATATTCTTAAAAACTAAGCTCATCTGTTTTTTTTTTACATTTTTAATGTGGTCACTGGAAAGCTTAAACTTATGTATGTTTGCTCACATTATATTTCTACTGGATTGCATTGATATATAATAACTATTTCTCCTTAATCTCTAGATTTTACAAATGCTTTAAAAACTGTCTTCTTTTTCCAAAATGCTTTCATTTTATTTATTCTCTATAAATATTATACTTATTGTAGAAATTTAGAAAAATACAGAAAAATAAAATAGAATATTTTAAAATTACCCATAATTGAACTCAGAATTTCTATTAATATTTTTATGTATTTTCTAGTCTTACCAGATACCACATACCTACATACCCAAGAATTATAAGAGATCATTATATTTTTCCAAAAAACCTATATTTGATCCAGTGAGAAGAATTGAAAAGTAAATTCATGATGTAGCCAAGAAAAGATTAAAGAAGCTATGCCTTTGTGTGTGTATGGGGGAGAGTTGACGATTAAAAGCAAAGTATTCCATTTCTCTCCAAAAGATATTATGATAATGAAAAGACAACCACCAGACTGGGAGAATCAATTTGCAAAAGACAGATTTGATAAAACATTATTATCCAAAATATACAAAGAAATCTTACAACTCAACAGTAAGAAAACAAACAACCTGATCAAAAATTGGCCAGAAGCCTTAAAAAAAAAAGAAAGAAAAAAAAAAATCTCACCAAAGAAGACATAGGATGGCAAACCAACATATAAAATGATGCCCCACATCATATGTCACCAGAGAAATGCGAATTAAAACAACAATGTAATACTACTCCACACCTATTAGAATGGCCACAACCCAGATCACCAACAACATCAAATGCTGGCGAGGATGCACAGCATTAACAACACTCATTCACTGCTGGTGGGAATGCAAATTGGTACAGTCACTTTGGAAGCCAGCCTGGCAGTTTTTACAAAACTAAATGTACTCTTACCATACAATCCAGCAATCACACTACTTGGTATTACTACTCAAAGGAGTTGAAAATTTATGTGCACATATAAACCTGCCCACTGATGTTTACAGCAGCTTTATTCATAATTGTCCAAACTTGGAAACAAACAAAATGTCCTTCAGTAGATGAATGAATGAATAAACCATGGCTCATCCAGACAATGGAATATTATTCAGTACTAGAAAGGAGTGAGCTATCAAGCCATTGAAAGATGCGGAAGAAAGTCAAATGCATATTACTAAGTAAAAGAAGGCAATATGAAAAGGTTACATACTGTCTGATTCCAACTATATTACATGTTGGAAAACACAAAACAATAGAGGGAGGGAAGAGTAGGAGTAAATAGAACATATTAGATTTTTAGGGCCGTGAAACCACTCTGTACAATACTGTAATGGTGGCCACATATCATTATCTATTTGTCTATATCCATAAAATGTACAACATCAAAAGTGAGCCCTAATGTAGAGGCACCTGGGTGGTTTGGTCAGTTAAGCACTTGACTTCAGCTCAGGTCATGATCTCACAGTTTGTGAGTTCAAGCCCTGCATCAGGCTCTGTGCTGGCAGTGCGGAGCTTGATTGGGATTCTCTCTCTCCTTTCTCTCTCCCTGTCCCTTCCCCGCTTGTGTGAGCTCTCTCTGTCTCTCTGTCTCTGTCTCTCTCTCTCTCTCTCTCTCTCTCTCTCAGATAAACTTAAAAGAAAGAAGAATGAGCCCTCAAGTAAACTCTGGATTTGGGGTAATTATAATGTGTCAATGGATGTTCATTCATTGCAACAATATACCACTCCATTGGAGGATGTTGATAATGGAGGAGGCCATACATGTGTGGGGAGCAGTAGGTATATGGAAAATCTCTATACCTTGCACTCACTTTTGCTGTGAACC
Source organism: Crocuta crocuta (assembly GCF_008692635.1). NCBI lineage: Eukaryota > Metazoa > Chordata > Mammalia > Carnivora > Hyaenidae > Crocuta > Crocuta crocuta. Next base: position 712,121 of record NW_027530502.1, read on the forward strand.
TACAACTAATTTTTAAAAAATAGTCCATTTTTGGGGGCGCCTGGGTGGCTTAGTCGGTTAAGCGTCCGACTTTCGCTTAGGTCATGATCTCTCGGTTCGTGGGTTCGAGCCCCGCGTCGGGCTCTGCGCTGACTGCCAGCTCAGAGCCTGGAGCCTGTTTCAGAGTCTGTGACTCCCTCTCTCTCTGACCCTCCCCTGCTCACGCTGTCTCTCTCTCTCTCTCTTAGAAATAAATAAATTTAAAAAAAAAAACATTAGGAACAAGGGGGAGAAGAAGGACGGAAATGGTGGGGGAAAGGGAGAGAGGCAAACCATGAGAGACTCTTGAATGCTGACAAAAACTGAGGACTGATGGATGTGGGGGGGAGGGGGGATGGGCATGGAGGAGGACACTTGTGGGGATGAGCACTGAGTGTTATGTGGAAACTAATTTGACAATAAACTATTTAAAAAAAACATTAAAAAATTTTTTAAAAATAGTCCATTTTTTAAAAAGGCACAAGATATTCTATTCTTTCTCTGAAGTTAGGTAAGGCTTCTTACCCCATGGATTTAGTGTCCAGATTTCCCAAAACAAATAACACACTTGAGAAACTGTGAGATCTTCTATTTAAGCCCAATGAAAACAGTTTACGGAGAAGAAGCCTAAAGTTACATAATTTCAACAAACTTGAGCAATGTTAGTTCCTTGGAAGAATAATTAATGTCTTTGAACCATAAAATAAAAACGTGTGCAAACATGTCATAGGTAGTTCAAGTAATCATTTACATACATGGAGTCTTATCTCTATTGTTAGTGACTGAGAGATTAATCTAATACTTATTTGTATATAGAACACAAGCCTATGTGCCTTTGAAGTGTTTCCACTTAATTTATTCAACGAACACTGTATATTAGTTGTTGAATTAACAGTAGTTTCAGAACTCTTTTAGTCACTGTACAATAATCTTTTTTTTAAAAAATTGACTACAAAGTGTGTGCGTGTGTGTGCGCTCGCGTGTGTGTGTGATATTATCAAAGAGGAACTTCATTATATTTTGTGCTTATTTTGGAAGGGCTATACTAGAAGGTAGCTTTTCAGGGTGGCTTTTCTCCGTGTGACTATGCATTATGCTTCTTTCTCCCTTACATCAAAGTCGAAGTTTGCATGAACTGACAATGAGAGCAATTTAAACTCAGTCCCTCCATGTCAAATTTTAACTGGCAATTCACAAACCTTTATTTTAATAAAGGCTTATTAGGTAACAAACCACACTCACTAACCCTTGTCCCTACTCTAGAGGCTATGCCACAAAATCCATTGAAACTTGAATTTCTACTTGACCGCAGAAACGTCTCCTAGAAACAGGTTATTCATCTTACAACATTATCAACCATCCAGGTATATTTTCTTCCAGTTCTTCCTCCACAACATCTCCAAGAGCAACAAATCCCTCCAGCAGAGAGGCTTGAAGATAGAATATATATTTCCAAATCAAACAACATTCTTTCTTTACATTTTATGGAATAAGACAGAGTTAGGAATTTATGAACTATCTTACCTTCTCTAAGGGACGTAATTTGTCCTGAATTAAAGAATTTAAAGAGTCCATCTTTCCCAATTCTTTGATAATTTATCCAGTGTAATTACAGAATGACAATAGCCATGACTGTGACTATTTTAAATAATGTCCTTGTAGCTCTGTAACCAGTAAGAAATAAAACTGTTTTTCCTTGTTTTTTGTTTTGTTATCTAAACATGATTAATTTCATGTATTTTACCTGTATATTCCTCAGTGCAGAAAATGCTAATGTTATATTATTTTGAATTAAAAGTTAGTGTTTGTGGCTTTTTCTTTCCGTTTATTGCTTGGCTTGTTGCATCAACAAGAAGTGATGAAGTTTAATTACCTTTATGAAAGCGAACTTAAACCTGTTATTATTTTATATAACCTCTAATGGCAATACCACTTTAGAATGAACAACAAAAGCAAACCAAGTGTGTCATAGTACTTATAGCATGAAAAGTCAGAGCAAGGAGCTCTTATTTATTAGAACAACATTAGCTTTTCTTCGTACAGAAAATTGATTCTCCTTTCCTGATTTGTTGGTTTTCTTCATGCTCTATGGGGCTATTACAGTGCTTTTCTATAATTCTCTAACTTCTCATTTCCCACTAGTAACAGTATAGCTATTACTTTCTGTAATGATACATTAAGTTAAAATGTAATTAAATAATAGAATTTATAGCATCTACATTCCCTGAATACAGATTTTTAAAAAATCTATAGATAAGTGTTACACATTAAGTTTCAAACAACCTGGAGAAGCTGGCTTTTCTGCTTGATTTGTGTACGTTAGCTATACAGAAGATTAGGGAGGGGAGGGATGTGAGGAATTTGTACAATTTGTTCATAGCTTGCAATATATTTTTTTCTTTCTCTCTCACAGAATTCTGAAACTTGTCTCGCTCAATAATTAAAATGTATGACAAAACTGGGATTATCAACACCCCACAGTTTAAGGAAGGGAAAAAAAGATATCTTATAATGCTTGACATTTAGTACTGCATAGCAGGTACTGAATTAATTGAGAGATTGAGAAATTTTGTCTCTAGAATTCTGTCAGACAAGGATGGATATAAAATGTATCTCTACTATTTACTAGCTATGTGACCTTGGGCAAGCTACTTAGCTATAGCTATTTTTTTTTGGTAAAAACCATGCAGAATTTTTATAAAGATCAAGAAAGAAAATGTATATAAAGAACTCAGCACAAAACCTTGCTAACAGTAGATATTCCATACATGTTCATCTTTATCATTATTATCATTAGAATTACTAATGGAAATTTAATTTTAAAAAACCCAGGAATTAAAGAGATATTCAATAAATGTCAGTTTATCATCATATTGTTATTATTATGAGCACTATTCTGGCTCTTTCGCAAGCACTATACAGGCAGAGTGGACACTCCCCTTCACTCCTATCATCCATCCCAGAAAAGGATACTTCCACCGTGGGATCTATATCGTGAGATTTTTTTCATTTACTTATCACTGAGAGCGCCAACTCTATTTCTGGCACATGCGGCCAATGCAGAGGGAACAAAGTAGGAGGTACAAATATTCATAAGAATGTGAGGTGAGTGCAGGAAAGACCACTGGTAGCAATGGCAACAACAGATTAGAGCCTGCGCTTCATTCCTTCACAGCCTCTAAACTGGCTTGAAAAAGCTCCACGCTGGTGGAAAGAAGCCTGTCCCCTTCCACCTACTTTCAAAACGAAAAGTGCCAATAATAAAAATGTTTGCTAGCCTCAACTTACAGCTGATTCATCTTTGAGTGCCACTGAAAATAACAAAACTCCAGGGGACTTTGCTGTAATAGGATGCATCCGGTAGCAGCCAAGTCCTTCCCTAAAATGCATTATCATCTTAGGAAAAATCCTGGAAGATGAGGAAAGCAAAAAATATATATCATTTCAAGATAAAGGCAGATTTGCCACAGAATCTTTGTAAGTAAATGGAAGAAGAGAAAGACTCTTTAGAGAGTCTTTTTTTCTTTCTAAGGCACACAGATGTGTGCAGTTCACTAAATTTGCTAAGTAATTTATCACCATGGGACTATCAGTTCAAACTATTATCTGAAATAATGAGACATAGTCATTAAAAACACAGAAGGAATAATAAGAACAGAGAAAATAGAATTATTGAGATAAAGCTTTCTTTTTTAAAGTTTATTTAATTTGAGAGTGCATACACATGCGAGCGGGGGAGGGGCAGAGAGCGAGAGCGAGAGCGAGAGCGAGCAAGAGCGAGAGAGAGAGAGAGCAAGAGCGAGAGAGAGAACCCAAGCAGGCTCTGCACTGCCAGCTCAGAGCCTGACCCCAGGGCTCGATCCCAAGACCCGTGAGACCATGCTCTGAGCCAAATCTAGATTTAGACACAACCAACTGAGTCACCCAGGTGCCCCGAAATGAGGCTTCCTTTTGCTATTTTACTCCCCTTATTATTTTTCTTGACTCACACAAGACGATGAATGATGACTGTTAATAGTGGCAAGCAAAGAAAAACATCAGTGAGATGTATCATCCAAAGCAAAGGGAAAAGAAAGCATAGCAAAAATGCAAAAGCAAAAAAAGAAAAAAGAAAAAAGTGAGAAACTGGATAGACAGAGGAAACAGAGGAAATGGGATGTTAAACAACCAAACTATAAAAATAATTACAAGGGGAATGGGAAGAATAACCCAGAACTTTAGAAGAGCTGGGTCAAGTAAGCAAGAAGTAGCATAAAAATAAAAAACAAGAAAGAAACTCTGAGGAAAGAAGAAAAGACTATTGAAAGTTTAATGATTTAGGGGGAAAAAAAAACCTTAAAGCAAAGAATGATCACAGCAAACTCCTGCCAGTAAAGAAATACTAAGATTCAAAGAGACCAACAAATTTTGAACATATTTTTCTTAAAATGGACTAATGTGAGTACACACTGAAATTACAAATAGTAAAAGTTCATTCAGATAAAAATCAAGGTCATAAAAGGGAAATACTCCAAGGAAGCAAGAAAATCTATTTATAGGTCACTGACACTTCTTAAAAAGTGCTTTTACTGGGGGCGCCCGGGTGGCTCAATCGGTTAAGCGAGCGACCTCGGCTGAGGTCACGATCTCATGGTGTGCTGACAGCTAGCCCAGAGCCTGGAGCCTGTTTCAGATTCTGTGTCACCCTCTCTCTGACCCTCCCATGCTCACACTCAGAAATAAATAAAACATTAAAAAAAATTTTTAAGTGCTTTTACTGTTTTATGAATGCATGTCACCAAGCCACAAATGGGGAGTGGGGCGTGGGGGGATTGTGAAGTGGCTTTTCTGTGTAACAAGACAACACAAAACAAAAGAGGTTTCAGTTTTATCAAAGGGTCAAAGAAACTAAACCTTTCTCTTTGGACTCAGGAAAGGGATAACACTGAAAATCATCCAAGTGATAACAGAAAACAAGTGAGCTGATATTGTGTCTGCAAAAGTAAAGGATAAAATGAATAAGCATCGGAGCACCTGGGTGGCTCAGTCAGTTTGAAGTCCGACTGCAGCTCAGGTCAGGATCTCATGGTTGGAGCCCCATGTTGGGCTCTGTGCTGACAGCTCAGAGCCTGGAGCCTGCTTGGGATCCTGTGTCTCCCTCTCTGCTCATGCGGTGTCTCTCAAAACTGAAGAAATGTTTTAAAAAATTTAATAAATAAATAAAAGAATAAGCATCGATTAAATAATGTTTTCAGGGGAAAGTGTAAATTTGGGGAGAAATCCTTGAGAATGTTTTAGAGAGGCTTTAACAGAAGGTAAACAGTAGTGACTGAGCATGATTACAGATCAGAAAGCCTAGGTTTGGATTCTGGTTCTGCCACTTACTCAATAGTGATATTTAGTGAGGAGCTTAACTACTCTGTGTCTGTTTACTCCTCTATAAAAGGGATATTATTCAACTGTTCTGAAGATTAAATAAAGTATTGAATATACCCACTTGGCACAGTGCTGGGTAGTCAACCACAATTATGAGTTTTGTATTAAAGAAACCAGGACAAACATTCTAAAAAGTTAGTAACAACTTTGGGGAGCCAGAGTGGGCCAGTCAGTTGAGTGTCCAACTTTGGCTCAGGTCATGATCTAGAGGTTCATGAGTTTGAGCCCCGTGTCAGGCTCTGTGCTGACAGCTCAGAGCCTGGAGCCTGCTTCGGATTCTGTGTCCCCCTCTCTCTGCCCCTCTCCTGCTCACACTCTGTCTCTCTCTCAAAAATAAATACAGATTTAAAAAAATGTTTTAAGTTAGTAACAACCGTAAACTGTAACTTAAGAAAGTTTGTTAGTAAAGTGTAAAAAAATATTAGTAACTTTTATTCAGACTCTAAATGTATCATTATTATTGCTTAATTATGTTCTTGCAAATATTCCATTATTACAAAACCATGTTGATAGAAGTTTCTTCTTTGAAACCCATAGTATTAGTTCATTTTGGGCATTTTGTTCTGTTTCTAAATATTCATACAGTCAATTCTGTGAGAGAACAATAATAACTCAAAGACAAGGAATATGAATGACCTTGTAATGACAGAAAAAGGTAAATATTCAAAAATAAAAATCTGAAGTGTAAAAGAATACTGTCATTATGTGCAAAGTGCATTTGGGTACAGATCACTTTTAAATAATTCCAAGAATGATTTTTTTAAAGTTTATTTTATTTGAGAGAGAGAGAGAGAGAGAGAGAGAGAGAGAATCTCTGCTGTCAGCAGAGAGCCCAATGTGGGGTTTTTACTCAGAAACCGTGAGATCATGACCTGAGCCAAAATCAAGTCAGATGCTTAAGCAGCTGAGCCAACCACGTGCCCCAATAATTCTGAGAATGATTTTGAAGGAGATATCAGACTCTTGTCTTCTAATTTCTCATGTTAGAAATGTGCCTTTCTACCAAAAGCTTATTTAAGTCTATCAGAGTTAAAAAAGAAGCATGTTTCAGAGCTATAAATTTTAAAATAAGTAAATAAATAAACAAAATGTGTTTGATTTAAAAATCAAAGACCCATGGGCACCTGGGCGGCTCAGGTGGTCAAGCATCTGATTCTGGTTTCAGGTCGGGTTACAATCCCAGTGCCCTGGGAACCAGGCCTGCATCAGGCTCCGTGCTGGGCATAGAATCTGCTTAAGATTCTCTGTCTCCGTCCCTCTCTGCCACTCCCCTGCTTGCTTGCTGTCTCTTAAAGAAATAAATAAAGGTAAAATAAATAAAAATAAAAGTAAAAGCTCTAAATAATTACATAGTTGTGGGAAAATTTTGTGACAACAAAAGTAATTATGACTTCATGGATAGGAACTTGTCTGTCTTCATATTATTCTTCTTACCATAATAAAAGTTCAAAGTATAATACCAACATTCAATAATATAAATTTGAGTATTCAAAGTACAAAACATGGGGCATTTGGGTGGCTAAGTCAGTTAAGCATCCAGCTTCCGCTCAGGTCATGATCTCGTGGTCTGTGAGTTTGAGACCCATGTCGGGCTCTACGCTAACAGCTCAGAGCCTGGAGCCTGCTTCGTAGCCTGTGTCTCCCTCTCTCTCTTCCCCTCCCTAACTTGTGCTCTGCCTTTCTTTCTCTCTCTCAAAATAATAAATAAACATTAAAAAAAGATTTTTAAAGTACAAAACATAATAGACTCTGCATATTTTAAGAGGTATATGAGAGTTACTATTGAATGATCACCACTCAAGTACTTTCACTTCTACAATTTTTCAATTGTTTATTAATTTCTGCTCTTTTGAATTCTAATTCCCATTTTAAGATTTTCTTAAACTTACATCATCCTTTACCTACCTCACTGAATTCAGTATTGAATACATTGATTTTCACTTTTTCTTGTATGATGGGTTTTTAAGACGACAAATTTTCCTTTGTACACTACTTTAGCTGTATCGTGTAGGCTCTAATTCACAGTGTTTTCATTTTTGTTAATTTCTATATATTCATAAATTTTAGCTTTGAGTTCACATTTTTCAGTGTTTTGTATCTTTACTTGATTAACTTAATAGGAGATTCTGATTATATCTAGAGAGCAGATACTGTTTTCTGTCTTACTCAATGTCTTCAATTCACAGTAGCACGAAATTCACCTAGTAGGGAAGATAATTAGTGATTGACAGATGAATTATTAATCAGTCTAATTTTCAAATTTAAAAGATGTGAAATGATAGACTGAGTATTTTCTACTTATTTAGAAGCCACTAAATATGACATGCAAGAAAAAGGAGCAATGTGTTGAAGAAGGAGGAACAGAAAGAGGAGGGAGTGGAAAACAGTAATCCAGGATTTAAAAGCTTCAAGTTCTATGTGATGTATGGGCACGAGTGCAAGTACGGAGCTCCTTACTTCTCCGCCATCTTCAACGACACCCCCTAAAAGCTTCAAGTTCTAGACACCATATCCGACAACAGCAAACTGCCTTCATTTGAGGAGCGGCTAGGCTAATCTTTCTTAAGCAAGGGAGTTTTCTTGCCCATGATATCCAAGATCCTTTCCCATATCTGTGTTGTTATGGTTCAACCTGATATAGACAGGTGATAGATAGATAAAATATACATCTATAGACATCTTACACACACTCACATGTGTATTTCCATCATTAACTGATTAATCACATAGCTGAACAGAAAACTGTAGCACCTCTGAATTAGAAACGCTCTCTAATTCGCCATCTAATTTAACAACTCAAGTGCTATCCAAATTTCTTTGTTTTATGCTTTTGTTTTGTTTTTAAGTAAACTCTGCCCCCAGAGTCCCTGGGGCTCAAACTCACCAGGAGATCAAGTCAGCACCCCACGTCTCACTTAGCCAGCAGTGAGCCCCACCTCTAAATCTCCTAACCAAAAATACCTACCAATAGTTCATCCATTCTATTGCCAACACCTGTAGTATTAGGGATTCAATATAACATGAGTCAACAAGCCTGTCTTTGAAATGCTGACTCATATAAAACGTATTTTGCTATACATTCTAATTGTGCATGATGGAGCCACACAAAGCAAAGCCATCCATTTTCATATGAAGTCACTGATGCAACTTTTTTCTTGTCAGTGTTAGGACTGCTGGATTATAACTCAAATTTATACAGAGATGATAGAATACATATTAATAATCATTATCTTTGTTACTAGATGGAGTCTTCTGTTTCTGCTCAGTGATGTTTCCATTAACCTGTCTTCTGGTGAAGTATGTGTGAATTACAGGTCACCTCGTATGTCACATACAACTCGTGTTCTCCTCTGAGACTCCTGAGAAAAGTCACTCAGGTGTCTGCCAGAGAAACACTCTTCAGCTCTCACGCAAGCCTCTGTTACCTTTTCCTCATGCAGGTAGTCGTTTCGGAGGGGTTACTGCAAGGGTCCCAAACTCAGGTTCCAGGGCCATCAGACACTGAAAATGCACACAGCCACCAGCTGAGGACTGGGGTTAATTGCGGAGGCCACACCTACTCTGTAAATGTCAGCTGCAACTCAAGGATAGATAGCTCGTGATTCCAAGTGGGAATGCCTCTCAAAACTTGAAAACTTTGAAATCCAAACGTATTTTTAACGTTTATTTATTTTTGAGAGAGAGAGAGAGCGAGCGCGAGTGGGGAAGGGGCAGAGAGAAAGGGAGACACAGAATCTGAAGCAGGCTCCAGGCTCTGAGCTGTCGGCACAGAGCGTCTTACAGGGCTGAAACTTAAGGACAGGCAGATCATGACTTGAGCCAAAGTCAAACGCTTAACCAAATGAGCCACCAAGGTGTCGCTGAAAGCCCCACTTTTAACCGAAATCTCCCAAGTCTTATGTCTTGGCAACTATTTCAAATTTTTCAAAGATAACACGGAAACTAACACGGGAAAAGGTATGGGTGTGGCTTAAATTTGATCCCATGCCTCCAGCCTCCAGTTTCCGACCCAGGTTTCTGTTATAACAAGGTTTGGGGGTTTTTGTTGTTGTTTTTGTTTTATTCAGCATGACCTGGCTGTTTTTAATTCAGTGGGGGTGATGAGAGACTGGATTTTAGAAGCAACAGCCTATGTTTATATTCACCAAATATAGTATTTTGTAAATGGGATGTGTCAAGAGTGTTACTGATGTTCTACTTGCTCTTTTAGAAAACCTGCTATTTTAAAGCCATAACCAGAAATATTAGAGTTCAGAGCTTTCAGGTGTTTTGACTTTCTCAGATGATAAAATGGTTTCTTAGGGTAGCATTTAGTTTTATTAGACCACAATGAAACTACAAATAATCTTAGACCCAGGAGAATACTAGAACACTATTTATTCTAGATGAGTTTATTATCTCCACCTATTCCTCTAGCAATCTTTACCTGAAAGATGTTACATTAATTTTCAACCCCTTTTCTAAAAGATGGCAATAATTATTTCTATAACCCAAAGCAGGGATCAGCAGACATTTCAGTAAAAGACCAGACAGCAAACATTTTAAGTAAATATTTTGGGCTGTGCAGATCACGTGATCTACCTTAGGAAAGTTCCGATATGGTCCTGTAGTGTGAAAGCAGCAAAAACAATATGAAATGAATAGCATGGCTGTGTTCCAATAACATTTTATATATGTGTTAAAATTTGAATTTCACATAATTTTCATGTTAACATGAAGTATTATACTTCTTCTTCTTTCAACCATTTAAAAATATAAAAACTATTCTCAGTTCATGGATCATAACAAATGGGTGGGGGGCTTGATTTGGCCCACTAGCTATAGTTTTCTAACCTCTTATTTTAGAGCTCATCACTCCTAGTATTCAAAGTATCTAGAATACCAAATTACTTGTAAATTCTTAATAATTTCTTGGATATACTGCCAAATTATTAAGAAAATGGCATAGCAAGTGGAAGATAACATCAAGTAGATTATTTGAAAAACATTCCATCTAAACCCAGGGAACTTATGCATATCCCACAAAAAAAACAGGTCACATGAGAACTGCTCATTAAATACATCTTTGCCCACCTGTGAAATTTTCTTATTTTACAAATCCACAGTCTAGCAGAAAGCTTAAATTTTCAGTGAAGATCAACAGCACAGTTGACCTTTGAACAGTACAGTTTAGGGGCATTGACCCTAAACTGGTTGAAAATCTGTGTATCACTTTTGACTCCATAAAAACATAACCACTAATAGCCTACTGTTCACCAGAAGCCTTACCAATAACATACACAGTCAATTAAAACATATGTTGCATGTTATAGATATTATATATTGTATTCGTACAACCTAATGAGTCAGAGAAAAGAAAGTGTTAGTAAGAAAATTATAAAAATGAGAAAATACATTTACAGTATTACACTGTTTACTAAAAAAAACAAAAAAAAAAACAAAAAACCTGTAAAGTGGATCCACACAGTTCTAACCCATGTTGTTTAAGGGTCAACTGTACTCTTAATGCTTTTTCCAGCTCTGACATCGGCCAACTGGTTTTGAAGATGGTATTTCTGACCATTTTAGCTCCTACTAATATAACAGAGGCCAGGGGTTGTAGGACCATCCCTATCGCATGAGAAACCTGAGTAGATACATTAGTTGATACATTTTTCTTGATCTTACCTTTTGAACATATTCCAATGAAATTTTGAAAAAAAAGTGTTAATTTATTAAGAGATAGAAGAGAAAGAGAGAGGGCACAAATGAGCAAGGGGCAGAGAAGAAAAGAGAGAGGGGGGAAAGGGAGGGAGAGGGAGAAAGTGGGGTTCACCATGTTTTACCTGAAGCAGGGCTCATGTTTTACCCAAAGCAGGGCTTGAGTTCATGCAATGTGGGACTCAAGCTCACAAACTGTGAGATCATGACCTGAGCTGAAGTCAGATGCATAACTACTGAGCCACTCCAGTGCCTGAAAAATTTTGTTTATTAAATGTGACGGTAAGTTTCCTTTTCCCTAAGCAAACAATCATTATCTTTTACTTTCTCTAGAAATCAAAAAAAAAAAAACAAAACACACACACACACAGGAGATTTATTTCATACAATTCTTAGAGGTTGTTTACATGACCATGACATTATAAAACCATTTATCACATGCAGCTCTATCTTATGGACTTACACAAGGTGTTTCCTTTTGCAAAGGTGTTGTATCCAGAATAAAGAAACCTCTAGGAGGAATGTAAGTGAAGCTAAAATTACCTAACAAAACAATAAACAGTATTTTAATAATTTTAAAGTGTTTTTCTCTACATATTTCACATACATCCTGAAAATATATAAAACTAAGAACATCAAACCAACAGGTCCTTTGCAAATGTTTCAAGAGTTTGGGGCCTGGATACAGCATTTTATAGTTATTTACTATCTTCTAGAATACATCAGCTGGAGTTAAGTTTACCTGTTCACTTTGTAAACAGTAATGGATGTTGTATTTCAAGGGAAAATGTCATCCTGCAAACTTCAAAGAACTGTGCTAATAGAATGGTGTAACTAACAGGGTGTTATATTGAAATATTGAAATGGAGGTATAATGAAGTACTTCTAAAATATGGAAAGTTTCAAGTAAGATCAAGTTCTGTGTTCCTTGTTCTTCATGTTGCAAGCTATCTCATTAAAATCCAAGAAGAGTTCTTTGCTTTTCTTCCTTGGAGAGTTTATTGATTTTATAAAATATTTATAACCAGGTGTCCTTCTAATGTCTTACTTGGTGATAAATCTCCTAAGACTTTGTGCCCAGAAATTAAAGGCCTCAGAAGAAGCCATCATTGTGTTTTGGTGGTGGTGGTGGTGATGGTGTGTGAGTGTGTGTGTGTGTGTGCATGTGTGTGTTTGCCTCCATGTCCATTCATTTAGACATTCAAGTAACACGAAGAGGAGTCATCCAAAATGGAGCCATTTTTAACAGAGAAATAAAAATGGAATTCATCAGACACCTCTAGAAGTTTCCACAAAAACTGTCACTGATCATCATTTCTTAGATTAATCAGCTGTAAATATGTAATACTCAATAATAATATCTAGTTCAAATGTAAATACTTTAATATGAAGGAATTCAGAGAAAACGGTCATCAAATGTTTCAATGAAAAATAGATAATACATGTCATGAAATGTCCATGATGTAATTTCCCAGTAATTATTTTTGAAAATAGGTTCTTTTTCACCCTACATTCTTAAAGATTATTCAGTTCCCTTTGCTATACTTTTCATTTCTCACACCAAGATAACCTTGTACATTAACTATACTTCAATAATAAATAAAAGATTTTAAAAATGTGTACTTTTTATCTTCACATTCTTTTATAATTACTTAGATTTGTCAGTTATGTGATATTTTCTAGAATTTCATCTGACTTTTGTTTAACTAGTGCTTACTATATCCTGGCATCACAGACAAACACAGCCTGTTCAAAACAATTAGGAAAAACTGAAGCTACATCACAATATAAAGAACAATAACAAATCTAGCTGCTGTCCACTTGCCATCCAGCCTTAAAACAGAATTCTTAGAAACTGTTAAACTGAAATATTCAGCTGGCAAGTATACTTCATGAATAGGAAGTCATTTTAAGAGAGAAAGCCCTGCAGTAGAAATCAAGAGGAAGATTTTGATTGCTGGCTCTGATAACCAGTTAGCTATCTAGTATTTGCTAAGTCTTCTAAAATTGTTGTTTGCTCATCTGTAAAGTAGACTTATGAGGCCTGTCCAATTAATGAAGCAAAATTGTGCTTTAAAGAAGTTAATACATATGGAAATCTTTTGAAATTTATTATGTTCTAAAATTTTAGCCTATTATTGCATCAATTCTAGTTACATTCACCTATGTATTCATCTATTACTTTCTTGTTTCTATTTCATTTTCAGTTATAATTAGAGTTATAAAAATTTCAAGAAAAAAGTCTTGGATAAGTGCAGGATTATGATTATATACTAAATCAAATAAATTTATAATTTGTAAAAATCTAGATTTTTTCACCCTGCTCCACAACTTCAGTGCGTGTGTGTGTGTGTGTGTGTGTGTGAGAGAGAGAGAGAAAGAGAGAGAGAGAGAGAGAGAGATCCTTACATTGAGGTGTATATCTGAGAAATTCCAGCCCAAAGCCCAAAAGTCTACTTTATGTCTACTCCCAACCATGCTGAAACATGCTCCCAGGAAGGGAGAGTAGCCTGAGGTTATGATTCAGTTTGTTTACAACTACATCATCAATTTAACTGCAGCAATGAAAAGCAACTCATTAAGAGCTACATGATATATTTTTTGGTCATGTGTCTGGCTATTATAAGTCTTTTTGTTTAAAAACATTAGGCTGTCTTAACCAAAGCAAGTCATTTAGTCGTCTAACATATATCCCCACACTAATGATTTAGAATACAAGACAATGATATATATGCTGCTGGTGAACTAAAATTCAATCATGATGACAATATCAAGAAAATTAATGATGTTGTTATATATACTCAAAGAACATTGCTTTTTGCACTCAGTAATATATTGTAGATGAATAATGATCTGTATATATTTAAAATACCAAAGTTTAAGGGGAACCTGGCTGGCTCAGTTGGTGGGGCATGTGACTCAATCTTGGCGTTTTAAGTTCAAGTTCTTATACTGGATGTAGAGATTACTTAAACAAATGAAATCTTTAAAAAGTAGTAAAATTTAAGATGAAAATGTCTCTATACGACTGAACCCTATAATATCTGAGACAAGCTTCAGAATTTAAAATACTTCAGTACATTCAGCAAAGTATTATTCTTTTGTATGATACACAATCCACATTTGCTTTCAAGAATACTCAACACAAATAAAATTTTGCCCAGTAAGTCTCTTTCCATGAAAATATTTGTTAAATATACTCTGATTCAGGTTAAAATCAATAATGATATAAAAATGTTTTTCAAAGTTGGCCTACTTATGTGAGCTGTTCATGTTTGTTATCAGCTTTAAGTCCTATCCAATATAAAGACTTTGACTAATATTTAAGTGACCTATGTATATCAGCAACAAAGATTATTAGTTACCCACTCACTAGGCATAGAGCCTTAGAGCAATTCAGAGAGTAAAATTTAGATGTTGGTCTTCAGTACCACGAAATCCAGGAAGAAGACAATATGCGATGAAATTTCCCGACTGAGTCCAGACAGAGATATCCACAGCAAAAATTACCAGCAAATATTTTATAGTTCACAACTGAAAAGGGCAAGGAAGAAGAATGTGATCTATTGAAGAAATGCTTTTACGTCTTAGTAAAATCCAGTTTTACCTGTCTCAGGAAGTGTCCATTGCGTTGTTTGCAGCGATGGCTTTGCTTTGGCTCACCTGCACCGCTCTTTGCCTGGGGGACCAGATGGTTGGGTTAGAACAGCTCCATCTTCTTTGTCGAAATACCTGGAACATTTAACATAGATGTTAGATTGTTATATGGGTGACCAGAAAATTATGTTACTGTCCAACAGTTTTTCCTATAAGTAATTACTGTTTCTTCAATGTAAATATCTTAAAAGTGAAATTGATGTCTTATATGTATATATTCCTAGTCAAACACTGACCTAAACACATCAGAGGCATGTACTAAGTATGTACGGATTGTTGAATATTAAAGCCAAATGAGTATAATTTGCTCAATAATATTTAAATAGTACTTGTAGTGGTCTGACAAAAGTATGGTATCTTGCTACAGACCCAATAATATATAATCATCTTATATAAATATTGGCAACTCTGACAAAGATAATGGTACCTTTTTTTACCCACTACTGCAGTACTACTAAGTCAGAGGTCTGCACAGTTACCCAAATTAGGTTCTGATTTGTAATCTAAGAATTTGTCTGACTAAGGAAGCTTCCTATTGGCCATATTTTCTTTTTAAAATTACAAGCAGGTCATATTTTAGAAAAACAAAAATTGCCAAGATGTGTCTGTGTATCATGGTTGCTTTAACAATAAATGCTAATGCTAATAGGAAAAAAGCATTAATCAAGCATAATTGTCAGGTTATTTTCAAGAGCTCACCAAATTGAGAACATAATTATAGTATTTTTTTCAAGGCATAAATTTAACATTCTTAATAAAGATGCACGTTTTTAATAGTGATAGTTATTTTTACAGATAGAAATTTTATGATGCCTGAATATTTTCTAAGCAAAAATTTTCTATTTTTTTCAAGAATATCTTCAAATGTCTCTCTCTTTCTCTCTCTCTCTCTCTCTTTCTCCCAATTTGAGAAATAAAAGAAAACTTTGTTGTAAACAAACAAAGACTGATAATTAAATTCAGGTAACATTTAAGAATTCCATTTGTTTTTTCAATTTCACCAGGAAGTTCTCATCAGGCTCCGTGTTGATAGCATGGAGCCTGCCTGGGATTATCTCTCTCCCTCTCTCTCTGCCCCTCCTCTGCTGTCTCTCAAAAAAAATACACTTAAAAACTAAAAAAATAAATAAAATGGTAGTAAAAGATAGATACAAGTTGCAAACCTTGACTATATATGAACATTAGGAAAATATTTTGGTTTAATTTTAAGCCAGGAAAAATAAAACCATCTTGTGAGATATCCCTACAATACAGGCTACTTCCCTCATTAATCCCAACAAGATTAAGTAATTACATAACTGTATTATAAATGTTGCAGAGTGTAATGGTATTTTAAAGGCAAAGTGAAATTTAAGTAAATCAAAGATTAACATATGTGAAAAGCACATTAATATAACTATATGTAAGGGGACAAATGCTTTTTTCATAAATACTGTCATCCTTGATTACTAATCTTGGTATTTTTTTAAGATTATATATATATGTTTGGGGGGAGGGGCAGAGAGAGAGAGAGTTCCAAGTCGGCCTCGCACTGTCAGTGAAAAACCCTACACAGGGCTCCATCACATGAACTGTGAGATCATGACCTGAGCCAAGATCAAGAGTCCCACGTTTAACAGATTGAACCACCAATCATAATTAATATTATTATTAATACATTTTACATTATTAGTACCTGAAGAGCTCTACACTGACTTTTTCATCCTTCTTACATATTTTCTTACATGTATTTAAAATGTAAAACATCTTGGGGCACTTGGGTCGCTCAGTCAGTTAACTGACTCTTGGTTTCAGTTCAGTTTATGACCTCACACTTCTGGTTCGTGAGATGGAGCCTCACATGAGGCCCTGTCCTGAGAAAGTGGCAGCTGCTTAGGGTTCCCTCTCCCTCCTTCTCTCTGCCTCTCCCCCTCACATTTTTTTCCTCTCTGTGTCTTTTTCAAAATAAATAAACTTAAAAAAATAAATAAATGTAAAACATCTTAAATCTTTTGCATAAAACCGTATATCAATAGCCATAGTCTGAGCATATTTTAAGATTATATTGCTGAAGAAATTGTAGTAATCCTTTCCCACAGTAAACAGAAAATTGCATTTATCTATATGTTACCAAAATAACCATTTGAAAACTGGAAAACATTTTTGTTTTATTTCATTAGCATTTTAAAATGATTTTTAATATATGAAGTTGCTCTATACAAAGTACCAAGATACTGGTTACATTAGATAGGTTCTCATCTGCTTGGGATGCTTTCCAAATGGCTCCACTCCACAGCAAGTATGTTGGCTAAATGAAAATGAGTTTATGTACTAGCTCTGTCTCTAAAGAAAGAATGGAAGTGAGGGAGAGAGGCAAACAACAAGAGACTCTTAAATACAGAAAACTGAGAGTGAATGGAGGGGATGAGGGAAGGGGGAAATGGGTGACAGGCATTGAGGAGGGCGCTTGTTGGGATGAGCACTGGGTGTTGTATGTAAGTGATGAACCACGGGAACCCACCACAAAAACCAAGAGCACACTTTACACACTGTACGTTAGCCAATTTGACAATAAATTATATTTGAAAAAGAAAGAAAGAATGGAAGACATCTTTGAACATTACTCTCTTCCTGACTCTGTAATAGGCTTTCACTTAAAACTATCTAATTTAAACTTCATAATGACTCTACCCTAAAATATTTATCCATACTTTTCAGGTTAGGAAACCATTATGCAGAAAGACCAGGTAATTTCCTTGTAGTATTTTTATAATTGTTGTTGTTGTTAATTACATATTAGCTTTTTCCAAAAAATATATCTCATAAGACTGTATACATATGGAAAGCTAAAATTAACTTACGGTAAGTGAAGTTGAGATATAGGAAATCTAAGCGAAGTTATCTATAGATTCTAGAGTTGGGTTCCAACTTTTTTCAAGCTTTCTAGAGGCAAGATTTAAAATGTAGTCACTTTTATGGCATATAGTATCCACAAGTTAAAAATAAGCAGTTGCTGGTGCAGCCCCTCTGGAAAACAGTGTGGAGGTTCCTCAGGAAACTAACAATAGAACTCCCCTAGGACCCAGCAATAGCACTGNTACCCCCTTTTTGTAATCTCCTGGTGTGATCACTAACATTTAGGGAGTTTCATAAAACCATTTCTGAAAACCATGTAGTCTTAGGATATGATACTATCCTGGAATAAAGAATGATTACTTAGGCATTAATTTATTGGTTGATGGAGAAAAAAGAGGGGTTTCCTTTTGGAGAATTTTATATATCCATTGAAAATAATGCTTTTGAAAAATATTTATTGCCCTAGGTAATGGTCACAATAAAATGTTAAGTGGGGAAAAGATTTGTATTTCACAATAAAATGTTAAGATAAGAGAAAGAATATAACATTTTATATTTTCATACACTTATATTTAAGTTTTTTCATACAAACTCCTTTCTGGATCTAACATAAATCCCTCTAATTTGTTCCTACTAAAAGCAGAAGTAATATCATTAAATAAGTGCTAATTGGATCATACCTCTCCATGCACAGCCATCAAGTGCTAAGTAACATTTTAATAATATCCCAAAATATCAAAATAAGGAAGTTAAGATAAGCATGATTAATAATTCTCTTTCAAATATAAGTTCTCTGTGTTTTTTTATTTCACTAAGAGAATGAATTGGTAATTTACCTATAGTGAGAGGATCTAAGTTCCACTTTGCCATAGTACTGTATGATCTTAAAATGCACAATAGTTCATCCCTTCTTAAGGTGATGTATGTGTGTAGAGGTAAAAATAGAAATTGAAGTACTGTAAGGAACACACCCTTCTTCTATTCATTACCATTTGCCTGGCAAGTCAACTAGCCTCAGGCCAAAATACATCATTTCAGGTCACCAGGCTAACAATTTCCAGT
The DNA here is from genome assembly GCF_008692635.1 of Crocuta crocuta. Taxonomy (NCBI): domain Eukaryota; kingdom Metazoa; phylum Chordata; class Mammalia; order Carnivora; family Hyaenidae; genus Crocuta; species Crocuta crocuta. The sequence goes on from NW_027530502.1 coordinate 730,808, forward strand.
GCCCAGTTCTCTAGTAAAAGGAATCAACGTATTCCAGAAAACAGAAAATATTACCTTCAAAACATTTTGGAAACCTGCAAAGATATAAACCAGACTTTTCATTAGTGCTGTAAAATTTAATGACACTTCCCCTTATAATTGGACTTTTTGTTTTTTATTCAGGATTACATTATGTGGTTTCTATGTATTCCTCAACTTAACTTTCATCCCTTTACTACAGCTCATTAGGTAGGGAAAAGAGGAGATATGAAATACAAATTAAATGGCTTTATTGTTGGTCCCTTAGGCAAAAAAGACATATATACTCCCTAGAGAATTATGTAGACTCCTAAGGTCAGTAGGAGCTCTTTCTTAGTTGTTTTCTTTTCTACAGTACATTTAATATTCTCTAGTGTCCTTGATAATATTTTCTTCAATAAATATTATAATACCAGCTTAATTACAAAGTCAGGGCAGAAAAGCTGGCAAACGCAAAAAAAAAAAAACAAACCCCACAAAGGAGAAGAATCACCATTAGTAAACTTTGATGTATGTTACCTTTTTCTACTCAGGTAAAAATCTTATTTACCTACATATTTTTAAAATTATTTCATAGTATACATACTATTTTTATAATTTTCTAAACTCTAGCAATGTATTCTGCAAGATAGATTTTAGTAACTAAATATTATCATATGGATATACTGTCATTTACTTAACTGAGATTATTTCCAATTTTTGCTATTAAAAATAAAGCTACATTGTGCATCCTTGTCGACATATTTTTACATTTGAATTTTCCTATAAACTTTACGAGCTTTAATATTTAAGTCAAAATATGAAACATTTAAAATTTCACTGCCAAAAGATAATCTTGTATAGTTTCATCATTTTCTCTTAAAGCAGTGTGAGTATTCTTTTCTTAGAAGTCTACAAAACAATGTATTTTCTTTACTTTTCCAATTTCATTGATAAACATTACATCTTATGAAATCATGTCCAGAGAGTGAAAATCTGAAAGAATTAATCTCCACTGCAAAAAACACTAAAATAATTTCTATAGGCTAAGGGAAAATGAAATCAGTTGGAAACTGGCTTTCATAACAAGGAATTAAGAACACCAGAAAATAAATTGGTCAGCAAATATTAAGGGCTACTGAAATTATTATTCCTATATGTACACATATTTTTTCTTTCCTTAGAGAAAATCAGCCATGTAAAGTAAAAATTTTAACCAAAAAAAAAATGAGTTCATAACAATTACATGGTCAGTTAATCTTTGACAAACTAGGAAAGAATATGCAAAGGAAAAGACAGTTTCTTCAACAAATAGTGCTGGGAAAACTGGACAGCTAATGCAAAAGAATGAAATAGGACCACTTTCTTACATCCTACACAAAAATAAATTCAAAAGGGATTAAAGACCTAAATGTAAGACCTGAAATGCTAAAAATCCTAGAATAGAGCACAGAGAGTAATGTCTTTGATATGGGCCATAGCACATTGCTTTAGATACGTCTAAAATGTTTTGTAGATATGAGGCAAGAGAAATTAAGCAACAATTTCCTATTAGGAAATACATGAGAACTACCTTAAAATAAAAAGCTTCTGCACAGTGAAGGAAACAATCAACAAAGCTAAAAGGCAAACTAATGAATCAGAGAAGATATTTGCAAAGGACATATCCAATAAAGGGTTAGGATACAAAATACATAAAGAACTTCTTAAATTCAACACCCAAGAAATAAATAATCTAATTAAAATATGGACAAGAGACATGAATAGACATTTTTTTTTCCAAAAAAGACATCCAAATAGCCAACAGGCACATGAAAAGGTGCTCAGCATCACTCATTATCAAGCAATGCAAATCAAAACTACAAAGACATTAACACCTCATTCCTATTAAAATGGCTAAAATCAAAAACATAAAAAACATATGTTGACAGGGATGTGATAAACAAAGAAGCCCTCATGCACAGTTAGTGGAGAACTGGTGCGGCGACTGTGGAAAATAGTATAAAGATTCCTCAAACAGTTAAAAATAGAACTACCTTATGACCCAGCAATTGTACTACCAAGTATTTACTCAAAGAATATAAAAATGCTAATTCAAAGAAATGCATGCACTCCAAGGTTTATAGCAACATTATCTACAATAGCTAAATTATGGAAACAGTCCAAATGTCCATTAACTGATGAATGAATAAAGTGGTGTATATATATATATATATATATATACACACACACACACATACATATATACACATACATACACAATGGAATATTACTCAGCCATTAAAAAGAATGAAATCTAGCCATTTGCAACGATGTGGATGGAGCTAGAGAATGTTATGATAAGTGAAGTAAGTAGTCAGAGAAAGACAAATACCACGATTTCACTCATATGTGTAATTTAAGAAACAAAACAAATGAGCAAAGAATAAAAAAAAAAGAGAGAGAAAGAAAAACCAAGAAGAGACTCTTAACTATATAGAACAAACTGATGATTGCCAGAGGTGGAGTGAGTGGGGGAATGGATTAAACAGGAGATGGGGATTAAGGAGTGCACTTGTCCTGATGAGCACTGGGCAATGTATGGGATTATTGAATTTATAATGGATACTTGAAACTAATATAACACTGTATGTTAACTATACTGGAATTGAAATAAAAGCTTAATAATAATGGCTTTTATAGACTACTTAGAAGTAAAATATATGGCAACTAAAAGCATACTGTTATAAATTTCTTAAACTGTTCACTAAGTATTTTAATGTGTTATAATAAATTCTATATGCATATTTTATTATCTAAAGAAATATCCAAAAAAGTATAAAGAAGGGTAACAAAAATGACATAAGATAAAATGGAATATAGAAACATATTTGTATACCTCCAAAAAGATAAGAGGAAAGAAAAGGGACAAAGAAAAGACAAAAAGGACAAAGGAAAGAGCTGAGAAACAATGAAAACATTTTTAAAAAAATCAAATACCAATATGAAATTTAAGTATGTCAATAATTACATTAAACACTACAAACAAAACACTTCACTTAAAACACAGACTGTGACTCAACCATAGTTTTTTTTTACAAAAAATAAATATACTTTAAATATAAGGTACAAAAAATTTTAAGTTAAATAAAATTTTTAAAAGATTAACTATGTTAGCATTAAGTATAAGAAACCTGGAATGGTTATACTAGTGTCAGCCAAAAATCTTGAAGATGAATAGTATTAGCAGGAAATGAAAAATATATACAATCAGGTGATAATGAAAGCACAACGAATTACAATTTATGAAATGCAGTTAATTCATCATTAGAAAAATGTAGTGTTTTTTTCTCAGTTTCTAAATTACAGTAAAACACGCATAGTGTAAAATTTACTTTTTAAACCATTTAAATATATATTTCAGTGGTATTATTCATAATGTTGTGCAACCACTGCCATCATCTATCTTCTTAACTCACTTTGTCTTGTAAAACTGAAAGTCTGTACCATTAAATTATAACTTCCCATTCTCCCTTCCCTCCAGCCTCTGGTAATCACCAACCTATTTTCTATCTGTGTGATTTTGACTACTTTGAGTACCTCATATAAATGAAATGATACAGTATCTGTCTTTTTGTGACTGGCTTATGTCACTTACTGTAATGTCTTCAACATTTATCCATGTTATAGAGTATGTCAGAATTTCCTTCCTTTTTAAGGCTGAATAATATTTCTTTGTATGTATAAACCACATTTTGGTTCTCCATTCAACTATCAGTGAACACTTGGATTACTTCCAAGTTTTAGCTATTGTGGATAATATTACTATAAGTATGAGTGTACAACTATCTCTTTGACACCCTATTTTCAGTTCCTTGAATACATTTTATTTATTTTTTCTTGCCTTATTGCTCTAGTTAGAACTTCTAGTACCATGTTGGATGGAAATGGCAAAGGCAGAAATCCTAACCCTGTTTCTGATCTTTGAGGGAAAGCTTTCAGTATTTCACTATTGAATATAATGTCCATTATGGATTTTTCACATATGGTTTTTATTGTGTTGAGGTAGTTTCCTTTTATTCTTGATTCGTTGAGCATATCTTATGATGAATATATGTTGAATTTTGTCAAATGTCTTTTGTACATCAATTGCAATGATAATGTGGATTTTTCCCTTTATTCTATTAATGTACTGTATTACAATGATAATTTTTATATACTAAATCATCCTTGAATTCCACAAATGAGTCCACTGGGTCATTGTGCATAATCCTTTAATGTGCTGCTGAATTTAGTGTTTTGTTGAGAACTTTTGCATCAATGTTCATAAGTGATATTGGTCTCTAGTTTTCATGGCTTTGACATCAGTGTAATCCTGGCCTTAAAGAATGAGTTAGGAAATGTTCCTCCTCTTCAACTTTTTGAAAGTTAGAGAAGGATTGGTTTTCGTTTTTCTTCGTGTATTGTATAGAATCCACTAGTGAAGCCACCAGGTCTAAGCACTTTCTTTGTCAGAGATTTTTGATTACTGATTCCATCTCCCTACAAGTTATAAATCTCTTTAAGTTTTTTATTTGCTTGTGACTTGGTCTTGGTATGTTTTGTTGTATCTTCTTCCTATCCTGAAACTTTTAGTAACATATCGTATCCTTTGTATCTTATAATATTTTTATTCAAGTTAAAACTTTTGTCTGATGTTAGTATGGCCAGTTTTGTTCTCTTTGGTTATTACTTTTAGCTTCTTCTCACTTTTAATCTTTTTGTAACTTTGGGTATAAAATGAGTTTCTGGTAAACAATATTTAGTTAGATCATGTATTTATTTTCTATTTTATCAATATCTGTCTTTCGAGTGGAAAGTCAAAACCATTTACATTTAAAGCCATTACTGATAAGAGGTACTTAGTTCTTGTTTTCTATGTCTTATAGTTTTTTGACCTTCATCTTCTACGTTACTGTCTTCTTTCATGTGAACTTAGCTTTTTTTGTTTTTTGGTTGGTAGTGAAACATTTAAGTTACTCTCATTTCTTTTTGTGTATATTCTTTAGCTACTTACTTTATTACTATGGAGTTCACATTTGACAACGTAAAATCATCACACTATAATTTTAGTTTATATTAACTTAACTTCAATATCATACAAAAACCCTGCTTATTTGATAGCTCCATCCTTGAGGGAGAGAAGGGGTCAACATGGTGGAGAAGTAAGGGGGGATCCATACTTCCCATGAACCCCAAGAGTCTGGGAGGAAAAGAGTCAGAGTCTACCAGGGAGACATCAGGAAAACGTGATGAGCCATAGGTGGGTGACTGCGAACTGGGGGGAGGGGGAAGATAAAATGGGCCCCATAGGCACAGAGGGGAGGGATCCCCTCTTGTGGAGAGACAACGGGAAGAGAAAGAGTAGCTGGGAAGCATAGGACTGTATCTGGACAAGAGAAAATCTCAGACCGGGAAGGAGAGGGATCTCATCTCTAACTGTGGGACCTTCTTCGGGCTGGGGGCGGCTAACCTGTCCTCCTGGGGAGGAGGGTAGCCACCTCTGGGTTTGGTGGTAAGTCAGGGGCACAGTCCGCAGCAGGAGAAACCAGTCTCCTCCCCTGAAATGATGTGGCACAGGACAAAACCGGCCATGACTACATGTCCGGTGGCATTGAGAGGAACTTCCCCAGGACTGGGGTGCATAGAGCAGGAGTTTAAATCCCAGCCAAGTGCTGGGTCATGGGAATCAGCAGAGCAAGACAGATAGCCTCATCTGAGCCTGCGACACAGTGAGGATGGCCCAAATGGAGTGATTTTGGGACACTAGGTCTTGGAGAAGAGACTGGGGGTTCACCATTTTTCTCCCCAACACCACCAAGGTGGGGCCTCAAGGATGGTCTATGGGGTCCACAGTGGAGACAGGACCCATCTACACCAAACCACACCCCTCTGTGCCAGGTAACTGCATATCTACTAGAGCAGGACAGACACTGAGGAACCAGACGGCCCCCTCCTCCAGACCAGTGCTACTGCATTGCTTGGATTAATTCTAGGATAATTCTTCTTATTTACATATATTCTTCCTTCCTTTTCTCCTTATCTCTTCCCTCCTCTAGGCTGGTTACCCTGGTTGTTGATTTGTTTCAGCAGACATATTTAATCCATTCTCTTGATAAGGGTTCTACACCTCCTTCTTTACTTTACTTTTTCTCTCTCTCTGGATAATCAAGCCATACAGTTTCTCTGTCTGGGTAACTTTATCTTTGTTTCTTTTTCCCTGCCTCCTTCTTTATTTTCCTTTTCCTCTCTCTCCATTAATCCATTTAGTCTCTCTGCCGAGTCAATGTTTATTTTTTCTTTTTTCCTGCCCCTGTCATTTCTCTCTTTGTATATGCTCTTCCATCAACACCACCTCCACTCTGTTCTTTACTTGTAACTGGTGTTTGTGTTTTTTTGCTTTTGGGTTGTTTATTTGTTTGTGTGTTTGTGCATTTTTGTTTTCTGTTTGTCTGTTTTCCTTTCCAGGGCTACTTCAAGGAACAAATCAAAACACACCTGGTGGAAGGCCCAAAACATCACTACAAGTAGGGAAATAAAATAACCAAAGTCACACCAACAGAGAGCAAGTAACACTCTCCAAAAAACACCTCCTGAATGGCAAGGCCCTGGATGGTGTATGACCCCCTCCTTTAATATAGCAGTGCTCACAGGTGCAGAGCTCATAACAAGATTTAAAATTCATAAGGGACAGAAAACTAGCCAAAATGATGAAATGGAAGAATTCTCCTCAAAAGAAAGTCCAGGAAGAAGTGACAGGTAAAGAATTGATCAAAACAGATATAAGTAACATAACTGAACAAGAATTTAGAATAATAGTCATAAGATTAATCACTGGGCTTGAAAAAGACATAGAAGACAGTAGAGAATCTATTGCTGTAGAGATCAAGGAACTAAAACCTAGTCATGATGAGTTAAAAACTGCTGTAAATGAAGTACAAAATAAAATGGAGGCAGCCACAGCACGGATTGAAGAGGCAGAGGGGGAAATAGGTTAATTAGTAGATAAAGTTATGGAAAAAGAGGAAGCTGTGAAAGAGATATTTAAAAAAAAAATCCAGGATCACACGGGGAGAATTAGAGAACTAAGATTCAATCAAATGGAACAATAGCCATATCATAGGAATTCCATAAGAAGATGAGAGAGAGAAAGGGGCTGAAGGTATACTTGAACAAATCATAGCTGAGAACTTCCCCAATCCGAGGAAGGAATATGACATTGAAATCCAAGAGGCACAGAGAACTCCCTTCAAATGTAACTTGAATCAATCTTTTGAATGACATATAATGAAACTGGAAAAATACAAGGATAAAGAGAGAATTCTGAAAGCAGCTAGGGATAAATGGCCCTTAACATACAAATGTAGACACATAAGGGTTATGGTAGGTTGATCTGCTGAAACCTGGCAGGCCAGAAAGGAATGGCAGGAAATCTTCAATGTGATGAACAGGAAATATATGCAGATAAGAATCCTTTATCCAGGAAGCTTATCATCCAGAATAGAAGGAGAGATAAAGGTTTTCTTGAACAAACAAAAACTGAAGGAATTCATCACTATTGAACTAGACCAACAAGAGATCCTAAAGGGGACTCTGAATAAAATGTTGCAAGGACCACAAAGTACCAGAGACATCACTATAACCATGAAACCTACAGATAACACAATGACTCTAAACTCATATCTTTCAATAACAACACTGAATATAAACAGACTAGATGCCCCAACCAAAAGACATAAGATATCAGAACAGATTAAAAAACAAGACCCATAGATTTGCTGTCTATAAAAGACCCATTTTAGACTTGAGGACACCTTCAGATTGAGAATGAGGGGATGGAGAACCATCTATCATGCTACTGGAAGTCAAAAGAAAGCTGGAGGAGCCATACTTATATCACACAAACTAGATTTTAAAGTTAAGGCAGTAACAAGAGACAAAGAAGGACATTATATGATAATTACAGAGTCTATCCTTCAGGAAGAGCTAACAATTATAAATGCCCATGCACCTGATTTGGAAGTACCCAAATATATAAAACAATTACAAACATAAGCAATCTTATTGATAAGAATGTGCTAATTGCAGGGGACTTTAATACTCCACTTACAGCAGTGGACAGATCATCTAGACATAAAATCAGTAAAGAAACAATGGCCCTGAATAATACACTGGACCAGATGGACTTGACAGATACATTTAGAACTCTACATCCTAAAGCAGTGGAATTCACTTTCTTCTCAAGTGCACATGGTACATTCTCCAAGATAGATCACATATTGGTTCACAAAGCAGCCTTCAATAAATAGAAAAAGAAATGAGATCATACCATGCACACTTTCAGATCACAATGCTATGAAACTTGAAATCAATCACAAGAAAAAGTCTGGAAAATCTCCAAAAGCATGGAGGTTAAAGAACATCCTACTAAAGAACAACTGGGTCAACCAGACAATTAGAGAAGAAATTTAAAAATATATAGAAACAGATGAAAATGAAATTACAACAATCCAAACCCTTTGCAAAATACATTGTAATCCAGGCTTATCTCAAGAAACAACAACAAAAAAATCCCAAATACAAAAATCTAACAGCACACCTAAAGCAGCCATTTATGAAAAGCCCACAGCTAATATCATCCTCAAAGGGGGAAGCCGGAGAGCTTTCCCCCTGAAATCAGGAACACGACGGGGATGTCCACTCTCACCACGGTTGTTTAAAATAGTGTTGGAAGTCCTAGCATCAACAATCAGAAAACAAAATGAAATAAAAGGCATCAGAATTGGCAAAGAAGAAGTCGAACTTTAACTTCTCAGATGACATGACACTCTACATGGAAAACCTGACGGACTTTACCAAAAGTCTGCTAGAACTGATACATGAATTCAGCAGTCACAAGGTACAAAGTCAGTGTACAGAAATCAGTTGCATATTTATACACCAATAATGAAGCAACAGAAAGAGAAATCAAGAAACTGATCCCATTTACAATTGCACCAAGAACCATAAAATACCTAGGAGTAAACCTAATCAAAGATATAAAAGATCTGTATGATGAAAACTATAGAAAACTTTTGAAGGAAATTGAAGAAGACACACAAAAAAAGGAAAAATATTCCATGCTGATGGACTGGAAGAATTTATATTGTTAAAATGTCAATACTACTCAAAGCAATGTACACATTCAATGCAATCCCAATCAAAACTGCACCAGCATTCTTCTCAAAGCTAGAACAAACAATCTGAAAATTTGTATGGAATCACAAAAGACCCCAAATAGCCAAAGTAATATTGAAGAAGAAAACCAAAATGGGAGGCATCACCATCCCAAACTTTAGCCTCTACTACAAAGCTGTCATCATCAAGACAGTATGGTATTGGCACAAAACAGACACATAGACCAATGGAATAAAATTGAGAGCTCAGAATTGGACCCAAAAGTGTTCAACCAACTAATCTTTGACAAAGTGGGAAAGAGTATCCAATGGAAAAAGACAGCCTCTTTAACAGATGGTGCTGGGAGAACTGGACAACAACATGCAGAAGAATGAAACTAGATCATTTTCTCACACCATGCACAAAAATAAACTTGAAATGGATGGAAGACCTGAATGCGAGACAAGAAACCATCAAAACCCTAGAAGACAAAGCAGGAAACAACCTCTTCGGCCTCAGCATCAGCAATTTCTTATTTGACACATCTACAAAGGCAAGAGAATTAAAAGCAAAAATGAACTATTGGGGCCTCATCAAGATAAAAAAGCTTCTGCACGGCAAAGAAAACAATCAACAAAACTAATAGGCAACTGATGGAATGGGAAAAGATAGTTACAAATGACATATAGGATAAAGGGCTAGTATACAAAATCTATAAAGAACTCACCAAACTCCATACCTAAAAATTAAATATTCCAGTGAAGAAATGGGCAGAAGACATGAATAGACACTTCTCCAAAGTGGACATCCAGATGGCCAACAGACACATGAAATGATGCTCAATGTCACTCATCATCAGGGAAATACAAATCAAAGCCACACTGAGATACCACCTCACAACAGCCAGTGGCTAAAATGAACAAATCAAGAGACTCTAGATGCTGGCGAGGATATGGAGAAACAGGAACCTCTTGCACTATTAGTGGGAATGCAAACTGATCCAGCCACTCTGGAAAACAGTGTGGAGTTTCCTCAAAAAATTAAAAATAGAATTCCTCTATGACCCATTAATAGCACTGCTAGGAATCTACCCAAGGGATACAGTAGTGCTGATGCATAGGGGCACATGTACCCCAATGTTTGTAACAGCACTTTCAACAATAACCAAATTATGGAAAGAGCCTAAATGTCCATCAAGTGATGAATGGATCAAGAAGATGTGGTTTATCTATACAATGGAATACTACACGGCAATGAGAAAGAATGAAATCTGGCCATTTATAGCAAAGTGGATGGAACTGGAAGGTATTATGCAAAGTGAAATAAGTTGGTCACAGAAACATATAGTCACACAGATACCATATGTTTTCACTCATATGTGTAACAGGAAAAACTTAACAGAAAACCATGGGGGAGAAAAGAGGGGGAAAAGTGTTACAAACGGAGAGGGAGGGAGGCAAACCATGGGAAACTCTTAAATGCAGAGAACAGACTGAAGGTTGATGAGGGGTGGAGGAGAGGGCAAAATGGATGATGGGCATTGAGGGGAACGCTTGTTGGGATGAGCACTGGGTGTTATATGTAAACTAAATTGACAATAAATTATATTAAAAAATAGCTCCATCCTGACCCCTTTCACCTGTTGATGTCACAAAATTATATCTTTATACATTGTGCACCCCAAAACATCAACTAGTGATTCTTTTAAATTCCTCAGTCTCTTAAATTATATAGAAAACAAAAAGTGAGGCTACAAACTATTATTACAATAATATTAACTTTTATTTACTTTTTAAAGTTTATTTATTTTTGAGAACGAGAGCATGTGAGCAGGGGAGGGACAGGAGGGGAGAGGAAAAAGAGAGAGAGAGAGAGAGAGAATCCCAAGCAGGGTCTCTCTGCACTCAGTGCAGAGCCAGATGTGGGGCTCAAACTAACAAACATGAGATTATGACCTGAAATGAGATCAAGATTCAGACCCTTAACCAAGTAAGCCACCCAGACTCAGACTAATAATCTAAAACATTAGATTTTACAATTGCCCATGTATTTGCCTTTATTGATACCTGTATTTCTTCTAATGTCTTCAAGTTGCTGTATAGTGTCCTTTTAATTCACCCTGCAGGACTCTCCTGAGTATTTCTTGCAGTGTAGGTCTAGGGGTAACAAACTCACTTGTTTTTTTTATCTCTCTGAGAATGTCTTACTTTCTCCTTCGGTTTTATAGGACAGTTTCACTGGAAATAGAATTTTTAAATTCATTTTTATTTCTTTTTGAATTAAAAAAACGTTAATGTTTATTTATTTTTGAGAGAGAGAGAGATAGACAGACCATGAGCAGGGGAGGGGCAGAGAGACAGAAGACACAGAATCCGAAGCAGGCTCCAGGCTCTGAGCTGTCAGCAGAGAGACCAAGATGGGGCTTGAACCCACAAAAAGCAAAATCGTGACCTAAGCCAAAGTCAGATGCTTAATCAACTGAGCCACCCAGGTACCCCTGGATATAGAATTCTTGACAGTTTTTTTTTCTTTTCAAATTTTGAATTTTAATGGTTTGTATTATTGTTTTTGTTTTTTTATTTTAACAGATTCCCTCTGTCCTAAGCCGAAGTATAAACGTAAGGTCTTTTCAAATCTTTTCTGAACCTGCACCTTTCTCTAGGCACATGTAGTCACTTTCTAATTTTTCCTCATATATCTACTTGCTTTTGAATGTCTTAGTATTCAAGAGCTTCTTCCCAAAGGGGAAAAAATTAAAATGAAGAGGAAATATAGCAGCGGAGATTTACATCCCTCAGAAGTCTCTTCATTCATAAGTTCAGGGGTTTGTGACTATGGAGGGAAATGCAACAACAACAACTGCTAACCTCTTTGTTTGCACCTCTCTGATCAGAACCAGTAATCAGAGCAGAGGTCCCCAATATTTGTAGGTTAGAATCTTTTTTGCTCACCCTGGATCCTGCAAGCTGTCAGGACCAGGTGTGCAGAGGTTGGCCGCAGAGCTGGGGTTGAGAGACAGGGAGCTGCTGCTGCAGGAAGAGTTGAAGTTGACCACAATTAACTGCAATTTACCATTCAAGCCTCCCCCTGGAAATTCCAAGAATTTCATAGACTCCCAGGGTTCCAAAATAGTTACATCACACCAATTCTGCCTGTACAATTACTGCCCAGACTTCTGGACTCTACTTCCAGGAATTCCACCCATCGCTGCAGAAACCTCTCTCAGGAAAAGTAGTTTCAAATACTAAATTAGAATATTTGAAAGGTGTAAAGCAATGACTTCTGTTTTCAGGTTTAAAATCTATAAAGTATTAAAAATAGAAGCTACGAGAATTACAAGAATTAAAATAAGAGAATAATAAAAATTAAAGTAGAAACAAGAAATAGAAAATGGAAAAACAATAGAGAAAAGCAACAAAATCAGTTAGTCTTTTGAAATGATCAATGAAGTTAGTAAACCCCTAGAATGAATATGAATAAAGACATAATACCAGCACTACGCATGACTGATACTTATAGTAAAAGTATTATCATGGAATATCATGAGCAACTTTAAGCCATTAAATTCAACAACTTAGAATAAATAGAAAACTGTATTGAAAGAAAAAATTACCAAAATTGACCAGAAAGGAAATTGAAATTCTATATGCCCCTCTATCCAGGAAAGTAACTAAGTTTGTAATTAAACCACGTCCCATTCAAAAAAAAAAAAGAAAGAAAGAAAATAAAATAAAATGGGGAGCGAAAACCTTTAGGCCCAAAGGGCATCACTAGTAAATGCCAATAGACATTTATAATACCAGTCCTGTACAAAATCTTTCAGAAAACAGAAGAGGAAGAGCTACCAAGGTATTCATTTATTTTATGAGGCTAATGTTATTCATTATCACAAGCATTATTGCAAAATCTTCAAAAAATATATTCAAAAATTATTTTAAAATATTAGGAAATCAAATCCAGGCATATATACAGATTGTATACTATGATCAAATTAGATGTATCCAAGGAATGTGAGGGAGGTTTAAAATAGTATAATCTATCAGTATAATTCACTACTTTCACAGGTTAAGATGAAAAAAAATCATATGACTCTTTAACTAAATGGAGAAATGGCATGTGAGAAAAACAAAACACTTTCTGATAAAAATCTCCCAGGTAACTGAGAAGAAAACTTTATCAATCTGATAAGGGGTGTGATCAACAAAATTTACAACTAATATCTTATTTACCAGTGTAGTATTATATATTCTCCTCCGAGATGACAATAAAGGAAAGAAATCTGTCCTAGCCACATCTACAGTACATGACATGGGAGTTAATAGCCAATGCAAAAGGAAAAAACAGCAAACAGATGTGAAAGGAGGAAAAGCATCATATTCACCGTTGAAATAATTAGTACATAAAAAATTCAGATATAAATATAAAGTTTGCTAAAAACAACTGGATAAATGGAGATATGCATGACTTTTATGAATCAGAAGACCCACTATGGTTAAGATACCAAGATTAATCTATAGACTCAACATAATCCCAATAAAAAATTCAATCATGTCTTTTTACTGGAAAGTGACAAGATAATTTTTCAATGTGTTTGGAAAAGCAAAGGACAAAAGATAGTTAAAACTAACTTGAAAAACACCAAAGACCTAACCTGAGACTTCAGAACCTTCTCTATTAAACCAAGATAATCAAGTGTCATGGTGAAAGCATAAAGACAAATAGATCAATGGGACAGGACAGAGTGTTCAAAAGTATCATCCGTTTATAAGTCAAGTGGCTTTGAGAAAGACACGAGAGGAATTCAAACCAAAAAAGGAAAATCTCTTCCAATCAAAAGTATGCAGCCAAAATAGAAAGGGGATAGGATAATAGAGGTAGGTCAAGCAGTGTCTTATTAAAACCGTGTAGTAATTTGTTCTCTGTGTTTTAGTGTTTAATGCTATTTGTCAGCTTTTTAAATGTGTAAGACTTGAGGATATTTTTCTCATTCTAAACAAATACGTCTTTTATAATGAATTTTGTCTTTAATTTTACTATTATTATTATAATTATTGTTGTTTGTACTAGTAGTAGCAGTAATAGTAGTAGTAAGAGATCTATCTTACTACTGAGAGCTGTATAAACTACAGCTCCCACAAAACCTGATCTACTCCCGGACCCATGCTTGCCCGTTTTCCTGCTTCTAATCACACAATCTAAAATTGGTGCTTTTTGCCAGGAACACAAAGCCAGGCCTGTTTACAAAATCCTATTAGCTTCTTTATTAATTAAGAAGCTCACTACTGTGAAATATTTCTCTTTCACAAAGTGTGATTCGCAGCAGGATTCCCCTTCATCTAATTTCACCTTTTTTAATCTCGAAGTGTTTTTCTAGGGGAAGAAAGGCATAATCATTAACTGGGTAATTTCTTTAAACAAACAATTACTTTAGCACTTGATTCTGGTATTTCAACAAATGAAATACTAACTATAAAGATTTTGTATGGAAGAGATTATCTTTTTTGGAAGGACTACTGGATGAATATTTCTATTTAAAAAGGGGCCTCTGAAGCAATGAATACAGATATGAGAACTCCAAATGACTTGAAGAAATAGTTTGCCGGTGAATTTTGATCTAATGTGGATATAGTACCCATAGAAGAGAGATTTCTTTCTACTCCAAATGTCTTTAAAAAAAAAAAGAACAGATCAAGGCCTCAAACATGATGTTTATCTGTGAAATGTCTTCTATAAGATTTTCTGATGAGTAGAAATATCAGGGGGGAGGGGAGAAAAGCCACTTCTCCAAATTTATTGAATGAGGTTCATTATGTTAAACTCCAGTGTCAAATATTAGTATGGAAGGATTGTTTATTGTTATAAGTAATCACTACCCTTACAAACAAAATTAATTCCGTAGGGAAATGTTAGGTTGTTTAATGTGTTTTGCTTTGTTTAAAATGTATCTTTCATTTGTTTATAAGAAGTAATTTAAAACAGTAAAAAATTTATCAAATCAACAGAGAACAAACTGATGGTTGACAGTTGGAAGGGTGTGGGAAGCTCGGCAAATTGAGTGAAGGAGTCGGGGTGCCTGGGTGGCTCAGTCTGTTAAGTGTGCGATTTCATCTCAGATCACGATCTCGCGGGTTTGTGGGCCCGAGCCCCGCATCGGGTTCTGTGCTGACAGCTCGGAGCCTGAAGCCTGCTTCAGATTCTCTGTCTCCCCCTCTTTCTGCGCCTCCCCTGCTCATGCTCTGTCTCTCTCTGTCTCTCAGAAATAAATAAATTAAAAATAATTGTTTTTAAAAAAAATGAGTGCAGGAGAGTAGGAGATACAGGCTTCCAGTTATGAAATGAATATGTCATGGGAATAAAAAGTACAGCATAAGGAATATAGTAAGTGATATTGTAATAGTGTTTTATAGTGACAAGGTGTAGATACACTTACGGTGAGCACAGCAAAAACTATAGGGATGTGGATTCATTATGCTGTGCACCTGAAACTCGTGTGACATTGTATGTCAACCATAAAAACATTAAAATAAAAAATTATGTATTATAACTTATAAATCTACTGAGTCGAATGTAAACTATGAGATATAATGAAGACTATAATCACCAAACTGTCCATATTATATACTTTTGTTTAACAAACACTGGTGTGTCAGTGACCCCAAATACCTGGAACTCAATAAAATATTTGTTGAATGAAAGAGTCGATACAAACCATCTAGCAAACACTAATATTTAAGTCCTTCGTCTATCTGTTATGGCTCCTCCAATATGAACATGCAGAAAGTACAAGCATCCTCACCAGCTGCCACTCTGCAATGTTTCTGAAACTTGAGTTATAGGCCTGTGAGAAGACAACCACCGTTCTTACTAAAATACCTCCTACAATGCCACTTAAGTTTTCTAGGCCTAACACGGAACTGTTAAAGCTAACATGGTTGAAAAATATTTCATTGGTTGTTTTTTTGTCAGCTAAAAATACTGAGAAATAGTTAGCATTCCATCATGATTAAAAATATCTATATATAAGAATTTTTATGCGTATATTGTTTGTCATCTTAAAACACTAGTAATAATTTTCATATCCTTCACTCAGTCTTCAGTGAAATACATTTTGATCTAAGCAATACAGTAGAATATTTTTAGTTAAAAAAAAATGACAGATCTTTGCTTCCAGCCAAGATGCATAACAGTGACCATATTTGCCCTACCTGTAGTATCTAAAAAAAAAAAACTAAGCAAAATACATGAATCAGAGGCTTTCAAAAATAAAACAGACATTAGGCAATGAAGATAATGAGAGGACTTTTATGACTGTCCAGCTCACTGTGAGGTGTAAGTTTGCATGCAGCAACTTGGGGAGAAAAAGCCAGACAGAGCTTGACAGTGTCCCTAATGTGAGACGGAGCTGAGAGTCCAGAGAAACCTAGGAAACTATAATTTTCAGATCAGAATAATGGAAATAAGAGAGCTCCACACAAAGAGAGAACCCCAAAGATGTGCAGAGGATCAAGTATTCATTTAACTACTCATCAGTGCATGAGGGTGAGAAAACTATCTGAGACTGTGAGGAAGAGGAGGAGGAGGTGGTGATCATCTGAAATGATTACAGCAAACAGTGCTTGGAGCTCCCACAGGGCTGGGATAATGCCTCTTCCCAAGAGCTGAGAGTGGAAAATCTTAGAATGCACAGAGCATGTAGCATTAACAAAGGACTTGCCTCTGTGATGCAGCAAAAGTTAATTCTACACGAAATACACCTACAGTCCCACCTAACAAAGCTTAAAGCAAGGCCCAAAGACATCAACCTGTTTACAAATAACTGTATTCCAGAATAAAGGTCAAGATGATTTTTAGAAATACAAAAATATTCCAAAAGGTAAATTTTACAAGACCCAGCATCCAATGAAAAACCACCAGGCATGGAAGCAAACTATTAATTTGACACTTAATTTACATAAATAAATGGCCTGAAAGACATTAGGACTGTCTCATAAGTGTTTTAACTCTTTTCTTCATTTCTCATTTGTATTTCACCAAGGATAGTTGTGATTGTTTTCTACTCCAAGATTTGTAGCAATGAAAGGAATATTTGCTTCTGCTAAGGTCATTGTTTAATTTTTACCATTTAGTCTTGTGGTCTTGGCTACTCTAGATATGTGTATATATCTTACACACACACACACACACACACACACACACACACACACACATAGTCTTTAGACTGAGGAAAACTTCTAAAGATCAGATAAGTTAAAGCAAAAGTAAAAAGAGGCATAAACTAACCCTGCCCAGAAATAGTTTTTCATCTCAACTAGTAGTAAACTAAAACCTTGGTTAAATATTTAGACCCTGGTATATATACAGATGGATTCTCTGTGTGAGTGAAATCTGAATAAACAGAATAAAACAGCGAAAACAGCCAAAGTGGCAAATTTAAGGCTCAGAAATCTGGCTGCCTCTAGGGTATAATTGCATTTCTTTCCAGGGAACCTCGCACCTTGAATTAATGAGAACATTTAGGTATTGTTGTGTTTGTTTGTTTGTTTGTTTGTTTTTTAAATCTCTATCTCCATTTGATATGTAACAGACTAAAAAAGAAAGTACTACAAAAAAATGGATCTGTGAGTCCCCGAAAGCAATCCTAGGCTGACCATTTTTAGTATGCAGATCAACTTAAGACACAGCAGATTCCTTGTGTATCTAAATAGCCAACATTTCAAACGGCTTACAGCCTGACAATGTTATATAATTCTTCTAAATTAATAATCAGTTTTAAATGCTGGAACACCCTATAGGCAATAAAAGAAAACTATAATTCCTCCCTTAGGCTGTTAAGGAAATTATTTTCCATTTAGAATAACTTTGCAGCTCAGTCAATTGTCAACTTAACCAGTGGGTTTTAACAAATAGATTTTGCTCTAGAAGTTCATTTGCAAATCTTATAGTTTGGAAACTGAAATAGTTTATTTTCTTAGCTTACAAACAATACCAGATTTAGTTCTAGGTAGGCCATGAAAGCCTATTAAGTACCTAATTTAATACATGTAGCATCTTCTCTGAGTACTAAGGAATAGAAACACCATTTTAAATATTTTTTGTCATTGATAAATAAATGACAGAATTAGAATCTGGAACCTGAGAAATGCATCATCCCCTGCTACAATGGTATCAGTCACTTCCCATTTCTTACATATTTCTCTCCCTAATACTAAATAGAATCAACATGCAAAACTATAAAATGCCTTTATCTTATTGTCTTTTTTAAAGTTTATTTATTTATTTTGAGGGGGGCAGGGCCGGCAGACAGAGAGAGGGAGAGAGAGTATCCCAAGTGGGCTCCTGGCTATCAGTGTGGAGCCTGAGGCAGGGCTCAATCTCAGGAACCATGAGATCATGACCTAAGCCAAAGCTGGATGCTTAACTGGCTGAGCCACCCAGATCCTTTTGGTTTTCTTTATCTCCCTGTAGAATATAAGCTCCAGCGGTCACAGAGTACACTAAAGAGGCAGCTCTCAACAGAAGTAGGTGGGGAAAGTGGTAACTGTATAGGATCACTATTACGATTTGAGGGTTTGAGTGGGAAATGATAATACGAAAGATACAGGTAAATGACAAGTGATTAGAAACTCCAGGCACTAGAAGCTATATAGAAGCCACAGTTCAAATATAAGGCAATGGCTTCAAATTAGATTAAATGGGCTTCAAAAAAAAAAAAAAAATAGAGTGCTCTCCGATACATAGAAAATGATTAAGAAGCTGAAAGATAACAAAGGAATGGTAATGAGGACATATGTTTGTTCTCCCAACAAGAAAAAGAAAAAGGCAATCAGAAACTCCAGGAGATAAAAACTGTGTGCAAAGATTGCATGGTTTAGCAGGTGGTAGAATTCAAAAGGCAAGAATACATTCGAAGTTGATACCAGACAGAGGAATGTACTTTTGGAATTCAAGAGAACAGGATACAAATGTAGCAAAGTAATTTGTTTTTACTGAACAATATTTGCATAACCATAAGCAAGCTATGTATTACTTGTCAGCTTTTAGAATTAACCTACAGACAAGACACCATGTCTAAAAAATAAAAAGAATCTGAATGTTAGTCTAGCCTCATCAACATAAAAGTAAACATACATCTGATAAAAGCTGGGAGATAAGAATAGAGAAATTAGGTGGTCAAAGGAATAAGAGGACTAATAGTCTAACTATTAGAAGCACAGAGCAAAGATATACTACCCACAGTTGAAGGAATTAAAGGGGCACCTGGGTGGCTCAGTCAGTAAAGTGTCCAACTTCGGCTCAGGTCATGATCTCATGGCTCATGAGTTCAAGCCCTGCATTGGGCTCTGTGCTCATGGCTTGGAGCCTGGAACCTGCTCTGGATTCTGTGTCTCCCTTTCTCTCTGTCCCTCCCCCACTTGTGCTCTGTCTCTCTCTCAAAAATAAATAAAAAATTTTAAAAATTGAAAGAGTTACACATCTACATTATAGATACTCTACATACTATACAGTTAGAAATTTCATCAAGAAAGAAACAAGGGGCACCTGGGTGGCTCGGGCGATTGAGTGTCAGATACTTGATTTCAGCTCAGGTCATGATCCCAAGGTCATGGGATTGAGCCTCACGTTGAGCTGTGCACTGAATGTGGAGCCTGCATAAAATTCTTTCTCTCCCTTTGCCCCTCTCCCCTGGTCATGCTCTCTCCTTCTCTTTCTAAAAATAAAAAAAATAAAAGAAATAAACAAAAAAAATGATAATATAACTACACTGGGAAATTGGCAGGTTGAAAATGATACAAGAGTTCATCCTCTTCCACCATAATAGAAGGAAACGTTGCTTTCTAGAATTGATAAATCAAGAAACAGCAGTATAAGCATACTGTTTCAAGATACTAGAGGACTTCAAAGAAGAAGACAATTATAATAGGGGTTGCCCTGCAGAGCAGCATGACTGCTCACATAGCTGGTTTCTATTTTAGATATTCCTGTGCCTTTTGTTTTTTAACCATTTACATTCAACACATTGAATTTTACAAATATGTTATATGCTAAAAGGGAAACATAATTAGAACACAAATAACTTCAGTAGCGTGTGGAAACAGCCTCAGTGTAAGTTCTGAGCAGGACTGCTAGAGCCAAACTATGGAATTCCATAAAATCATATCCTTCAGGTATCTGCATGGGAGGGAAAGCCCTTAGATTGTTTTCTGTCCAATCATACCCAGAGAATCCAGTCCCCAAGAATGAGTTGAGCACCTTTTTAAAAGCATTCACCTACCAATTATGAGTTCGACACCTTGTCAAACTTCAGAGCCACCGACATGTAGTCAAACCTCTCCAGAACAGCCTCTCCCAGTCTCTACCGTAATGACATTCTTTCTCACACACTGTTTCTCCGGCAGCGTAATCCTGCGGTTCTGCAGGGACTTTTATCTATGAAAATCACCTGTGCTTCAGAGATGAAATCAATGTGCATTATCTACTTTTGCTAAAATTACTCTATTTATGGACTTTACAGACATAGTTCTTCAAAAAAAAATAATAAACTGGATGTATGTTAGAAAACTAGACATTTTAAAGAGGGGGAAAAAAGAGACCATTTTAGATAGCGTGCCCAGGGGCCTTACTGTACAAACCACAGGAAGTAAAGCGGTGGGGTGTGCAGGGTGGGGGAAGAAAGGAAGCAACAGGCCAAAGATCCTGAGACTCTGAGGTACAGTATGTTTGGTGGTCTCAATAAAGAGTCAGGATGGGGGGGGGCGCTTATTTAGAGATTAGATGTGAGATAATTTGGGGATAATGTGAATGGACAGCTAGCAGCAGATCATATAGACTCCTGTTGGGCAGAGTAAAGACTGAGTTTTTCTCTAAAGAACAGGGAAATAGTGGAGATTTTTGAGCAGAATGACACGTCCGTGGTCACGTGGGCTACTGAGTTGCCATTATCTGTAAATGTGCAAAAGCAAAAGCAGGGAAATCAGGGCTGGTGATGAGAAAGAGATAAATTCTGGTTTCACTTTAAAGATAGAGCTGATAGTGGAGAAAAAGAGGAGTCACGCAATACATCAAAAATTTCAGAATAAAAACTGGAAAAACGGGGTTGCCATCTACTGAGATGTGGAAGACACAGGAGAGAAAGGTCTTGGAGGGGTCACGTCAGGAGGTCAGAAGGATCTGACTAGCACAAGTCTTTCTAGGTAAAATGAGATCATATTCCTATTTCCACCAATGTGGAAATTTCCACCAAAGTGAATCAAAACATGCTTCTTTTTTTGGTGGATGAAAACACGACCGTTTTTAGAGTTGTTTACTATGTCCATCTCTGGAGTACGCCTCTCCTGTCCCAACACTGTACTTTAGGAGAATCTACCTGTGATATAGCAATCAGGCATGCAAATAAGCAGCTCATTTATTTTGGTCCTGGGAAAATATCATTAATCAAATTTATGAATGCAATGAAATCACTTCTTCCATGTTTATTAAAAGTCATTATGAAAATGTTATCTCTGGGCTCAGCTGACAGTTTTAAACTTAATGTGGCTTTTAATCAATGGCAACAAAATCAATTATGTCACCACTGGGCACCTTAAGGAAGGTAAATTACTACCAATCAAAAGTTTTTTCCTTAAATTTATATTCTCAGAGATATACATTTTTTAAGAAAATAGGAAACTAGAGCCTTAAAGGAAGAAACGAGAACTAAGGTTTCCATAGAGGTAGTGCTGTGTAGCAGAAAGGCCCCTCACGTAGGAAGGAAGAAAGCAATCTGAGTTCCTGGCTCTGCTATATACTGTCAGTGTGATCTTTTAGAAAGTCACCAGCATCTCCTGAGCAGCAGATATTCAATCTTTACAGTGCCTTCTTAGAGCTTTCAATAACATATAGATATAACATGGTGTTCATCTTATAAGTTACATGTAAACATTTTCACAGACACAGGTAATTACTTGCATTGTTATCACAGAACCTATCGCTTTAGTTGCTCATTCACATATGATTGCTTGCTTAGTGCCAATCAAACTTTGAACAGATCTTCATTTGCTTGGGAAATTCAGGTATGTTATCAAGATAGACGGATGGATAGGTGAATGGACAGATCGATGAACCAACCAAATGATGGTGTGGACTAAAACTGCTTTATAAATTTTAAAGTGCTAGTCCAGTGTTGACATTGAGTATTTAAGTGAAGTATCCACCTGCCTTCATAATGTATGTTTACTTCTCCACCATAATGGGAGACAATAGATTTTAGATTTTAAAGAGGTCTTGACAAAGCATTAGTTTAATTAACTCCAGACTACACTGCTATTTTATGAGAAAACTTAATATGCTTGCCTATTCCCTTTCCCAAATTATATCCAGCCATAGTCCTCAGTACTTACCATGAGAGCATAAACAATATGATTAAATGAGAACATTAAGATTCTTCAACAATAAAATAGAAGTAAATATATGTCTGCCCCAATCTAAACATAGCCCTAATTAGGAAGAAATTAGAGTAAAAACAAAAATAGAAATTGTCTTATAATTCACAGCCAAAACATTTAAATCTTATTGTCCTTATGAGTTAAAATCACTAAGAAACTAGTAGTCCATGATTAATCTTCTTCAATTTCTTATTCTACCCAAGCTCAAGTTTGAGTTCTTGATGCTAGGGAGAAGCAGCTTCCAGCAGCTCCAGCCTTGATAATTCTTTTGGAAATTCAAGAATTCATGAGATGTCTTTTTAAGAGGCCTTATAATAGGACATATAAGATTATCACAGGATTTTCTCATATCCCATGAAATTTAGAAAAAAATATATTACCCAGCTCCTAACAGTTATCACTGACAAAATTATGCTTCCAAATATAGTACTCAATAATGCCAAATATCAAGGTAGCGCCTCATTGGTATCTGAGGGAAGGAATGTGGATAGAGAATCTTGTTGTCAGACTGGCCAAAGTGCTACTCAGTCCTTGAGAGCTGCTCAGAATCGACAACCTGTGGGAGTAAACTCAGTTCCACCAGAAGGGTAATAATAGCAGAGAGGAGGGCGGGACCATCCAATTACACCAGTCCCATCCTCAAGTTGTTCTTCCCGTATGTTTGTTGTCTCAATGTTTGGAAACCTGCAATAGTAGCAGGCGCAGACATTTTAGGACCATTTCTTCCCAGCCCATATACTCAAACCTTTCCAACTTTCATTCTCATTCATCCCTTGAGCTTTACGTTTCTTACGCCCCAGTGTTGACAGTGTTGAACTGTTTTAAACACTGAAGGGTTTAATGCCTTGTAATTGACATTTTCATCTCTATGTGTCATTAACTGTTTCTACTGCCTCTTCTTATAGAACACTTAGTTTTAAATCTGCCCCTTAAGACAGGATTCTTTTTTTTTTTTTAATGTTTTATTTATTTCTAGGAGAGAGAGAGAGACAGTGTGAGCAGGGGAGGGTCAGAGAGAGAGGGAGTCACAGACTGAAACAGGCTCCAGGCTCTGAGCTGGCAGTCAGCACAGAGCCCCACGCGGGGCACGAACCCACGAACCGCGAGATCGTGACCCAAGCGAAAGTCGGACGCTTAACCGACTAAGCCACCCAGGCGCCCCAAGACAGGATTCTTCTTCTCCAAAGTTGATTCAAATGAATAATCATTATCACGATCTTTGTATTAAGTTTGCTATTAATATTCATGCCCTGTTCTTGGTAGCCAAGGGAGAAACAGTAGAGCTTCTCAAAGCACTGTCATTCACCTCACACCTGTTAGAGTGGCTAGATCAGGAAGACAAGCAAGAAGAGATACTGGCGAGGATATGGAGAAAAGGGAAAACTTGTGCACCGTTGATGGGAATGTAAATGGATACAGCCACTATCAAAAACATTATGCAGGTTCCTCAAAAAATTAAAAAGAGAATTACCATATAATCCAGCAATCCCACTGCTGAGTATTTATCCAAAAAAATGAGAACAATGTTCAAAAAAATATTTGTCCCCCTACGTTCATTGCAGAGTTACTGACAAGAGTCAAAATATGGAAACGATCTCAGTGCCCACAGGTAGGTGAATGGATAAAGAAGATGTTACAAATAGATGATAGATTAGATAGATGTTAGTTAGATAACAGGTAGATAGGTAGATATAATAGAATACTGTTCACCTATTAAAAAAAGAATGGAATCTTGCCATTTATGACAACATGGGTGGACCTTGAGGGCATTATGCTAAGTGAAATAAATCAGTCAGGCAAAGGAAAATATTATATCACTTATATGTAGAATATATGTAAAAGAAAAAACTCAGACAGACTGGTAGTTATCAGAGGATGGGGGTTCGGTGGGCTAAATGGGTGAAGGTGGTCAAAAGATACAAATTTTCAGTTATAAAATAAATAAATCATGGGAATGTAATATATAGCACGGTAACTATATGTTAATAATACTATACTGCATTTTGGAAATATGCTAAGAGAGTAGAACTTAAAAGTCCTCATCACAAGAAAGAAAATGTATAACTATGCGTGGAGAGGAATGGTATAACTAGACTTATTGTGATCATTGTGCAATGTATACAAATGCCAAATCACTACTTTATATACCTGAAATTAATGTTATATGCCAATTATACCTCAGTTTAAAAAAAAGGTCATGCTTAGCATTTCCCTTTGCAATTGCCCAAAGGCTCGTATGACATTGTAACCATTCAATTTTTTTCAATAAACTTTTTTTGAGTTTTAAATTAAAGAAAACTTGCAAAGAAAGCACAGAGTTTCCATATACTCACACACAGTTTCCCCTACAATTAATCTCTTATATTAGTCTGGTACATCTTTCAAAAAGAATCAATCAATATTAATACATTATCTAAAGTCCACGCTTTATTTAAATGTCTTTAGCTTATACCTCATGTCATTTTTCTGTTTCATACCCCCATTCAGGATACCACCTTACATTTAGTCTCAAGTGTCCTCAGTCTCTGCCTACCTACAATAGTTTCTGACTTTCCTTGTTTTTGATGACCTTGACTGTTTTAAGGAGTACGAGTCACAATTCAATTGCTTAAGTTGGTTTCTTTCTCTGTTTGATGGACTAGTGGTGGTTGCTGAATGTAAGTGGTTTCTCCCCATTTACTTTCATTGTGGTTTTAATTGAGAAGCTAATTTTTCTACTATACTTGTGCAGATTGTATTGTCTGGAGCTTCCTACATTGAAGGAGCTAAAATCAGCAAGCCTGGGTCTCCTCAAAGCATTTTGTCCATTTTTTCTTCTTCTGTTGCCCTAACTCTTGGAACTGCTCTTGTTAGACGGACATAGAGACAAAGCTTCATGTGTCATTGTTCTGTCTCGTTTTTGTTGTGCCTGCCTGTAGAATCCAAATTCCGTACATTTCTCAAGCCTATTCCCTTAGGAAAACGGGAATTTCTGACTGTTCCCTTGGGGTTACTCACCTACTAATAACTTGAATATTTTGCACTAATCTCCCTAATTTCTTTTGTTTGTTTGTTTGTTTTTGTTTTTTTTATTTATTTATTTCTAGGAGAGAGAGGGAGAGACGGCTTGAGCAGGGGAGGGTCAGAGAGAGGGAGTCACTGACTGAAACAGGCTCCAGGCTCTGAGCTGGCAGTCAGCGCAGAGCCCGACGCGGGGCTCGAACCCACGAACCGCAAGATCATGACCTGAGCGAAAGTCGGACGCTTAACCGACCAAGCCACTCAGGCGCCCCTAATCTCCCTAATTTCTACTCTTAAGTCTGCCCCAAATTCCTTGTAACCATATGGCAGAATCATCCTAACATTCCAAGTATCTCTACTCAGTTATTCTTACAAGTGATACTCTCTCTTCAGCTTGAAGAAAGAATCTTCTATAGGGCAGTTAGGCTTAGGTTCAACACTTTTTCTTTTGTATCTGACTCTCCTGGCCTTTGAGATATCATTTTCTCTTCAGATCCACCTCGTCTGACAGCTAAAATATCCACTTTTCTAACAAGCAACTTCCTTTCTCCAGCTTACTCAGCCAGCCTTCCTTCATTTTAAATGATTCCAGTTGCTTCTTAATTGCCTGAAAAAAGATGTTTGACTTTCAGAGTTAAAAAATACAACTCCTTTTAATTGTCTTCTTTGACTGTAGGTTTACAACTTAACTTTTGAGCTGTATCTTTACCTTATGCCAACAGGATAACATATTCTGTGCATAAAAAGGGCTTCCATCTATTTTTAGCTATTCATTCAGAAAAATCTACCACACTTCTCTGGAAAACCCATAACTGGGGCTGTGAAATCAAGATCTACAGTGAAAGTTTATTCAGTTAACAAATCTCAAGCCAATTGAAACCACATACGTTATTCTTTTCAAACTTTTCTTTCTTGGCCTTGAAGACAGGTGACGTGACATAAAAATGAACAGAACAGGAGTCAGCGGGTCTAGCACTGCCTACACCACCGTGGCACAAATTGTACCAAGCATGAACCCCCCTGGAGTCCCATAGAATATGCAAACCCCAGCTCCCTTGCACTTTAAAGGCAATAAATACTGTTACTCCTTCCAAGGTCAAAAAGGACTAATCTCAACTTCACTTCACCTGACATACCAGGCCAATCCGTGCCTACGAATTTCAA
Source organism: Crocuta crocuta (assembly GCF_008692635.1). Lineage (NCBI taxonomy): Eukaryota > Metazoa > Chordata > Mammalia > Carnivora > Hyaenidae > Crocuta > Crocuta crocuta. The sequence goes on from NW_027530502.1 coordinate 757,564, forward strand.
GGTCTCGCCATCATAGTCTTACCTAAAGGTATCTACATCCGGGAAAGCAGAGGTCACCTGTGTAGCTAGAGTGTGTCTAAAAGACACAGGCATTTGCAGTCTTGCCTAAATAAAAACTGTCACTTTCTTGGGACAAAGTTGTTAGATGCTTCAGGGACCCATCAAAGTCAAAATCCCACCTGGCCAATTTACAAAAGCCTGAGGCTTAATGCCACCCGCCCAGGGTGAATGAGCTAAAACCCAATAATAAAATTGTAAAAAGCAGCCATATGGCATGCTATAGGGAGTTACCACCTACTGAAGTTAAAATACCATGACTCCCACCTCTATTCATGCCTGGTAAGCTAAAGCCCAAAGCCACCCTCTTGGATCATTTAGGGCCTTGCTTTTGAAAGATACCTCTGTCTCCACAATTCTCTTTTTTCTCAACGTCTTCTCCTTAACTATTGTCAAGGTGTCTGGTCAATTGTACAAGATTCCGGGGGTTTCAGATTTCATATATAATGATCTCCTCCCCCAACCATGGAAGTTCAGAACCAACTGAGAACTGATCAGAAACTCAGAGGATGGAGATGCTCTCTTTATTACTGAGGAAACTGTTGGGATAACAACTTACTGATGTAGCCATAATACATTCCTAATACTGCACCCCACAGTTAGGCCATCTACCATAAGTTAGGGAGAAAAACATAATACTATAGTTCATCTAATAAAAAACACCAGGCTTGTAAGGTATGCCATTATTTTATGCACCACTGAGAAACGAGCCCTATCATTTAGACTAGGATCTATGATTAATTATTATATATATATTTAATGTTTATTTATTTTTGAGAGAGACAGAGACAGTGTGAGAGGGGAGGGCCAGAGAGAGAGGGAGACACAGAATCTGAAGCAGGGCTTGAACTCACAAACGGGGAGATCATGACCTGAGCTGAAGTCAGATGCTCAGCCGACTGAGCCACCCAGGCACCCCAAATCGTAAGGCATCTATTTATTCAGAGATGCCAAGGTCTTTAAAAATGTGTCTTAGACGGGGCACCTGGATGGCTTAGTCGGTTAGGCGTCCGACTTTCGCTTAGGTCATGATCTCGTGGTTCGTGGGTTCGAGCCCGGCGTCGGGCTCTGTGCTGACTGCCGGCTCAGAGCCTGGAGCCTATTTCAGAGTCTGTGTCTCCCTCTCTCTCTGACCCTCCCCTGCTCACGCTGTCTCTCTCTCTCTCTCTCCTAGAAATAAATAAAAATATTTTTTTTAAATGTGTCTTAGAACTGAAGAAATATAAAACAGAATCACTACAAGCAGGCAAATCCCACACAAAGTAAGTATGGAGAAGCAGTTAATCTGCACAAGCCCTTTTCATTCTCCCCCAGAATGCTAGTTTGATGATTGACTCCTCCCCTGGGGAGCTGAGAAAGAGGCGAGAAAGGCCAGGCGGTGCTATCCTAATTCTTGAGTGCTTGGAAATACGAAACAAGGAGAAAGGAAGTTTCCTCATTCAATCAAAAATTGAGGTTCTATTTTTAAAAATTTGCAACAGTAAAAAGATGATACCAAAAGTCATTTCTAAAACCTAAATATGAAGACAACTTTTTCTTCATAGAAGGTCTGGGTCCTCTGTCTCCCTTTCTCTATCTGCCCCTCCCCCCTCTCAAAAATAAATAGACATTTAAAAGAAAAAACAGAAAAAAGTTCTACAGAAAAAATATCTAAGTATAAAATTAACACTGGTTTTAAGAATTGAAAGATATATTATGATGTAAAAAGTTCAACTTTAAGAACATAATGAAAGCATAGTAAACATTTTGAAATTACTATTTGCAATTTGCAAACACTGAGCCAACATTGCATATGATCAATGGAAACAGGATCAGGAACTTGATTTTACCAGAACAACACCATTTCATGTTTGGTCTCGTAAGCTTAATCAGTCTTGACTGTTTATCTGAATGGTCTCATGGTAACTTTCCTTTTAAATCAGAGATATTGAAGTTTTAGTCTTTACAGCAAAAACAGATTGTTCATTTTCTACTTTATATTGATTAAAAGCATGCTTGCACAGCATCGTGGATAAAGGGACACTGAGGAGCCTAGTGAAAATGACCACTGAAAGCAAATTAATAACTGAATGATGGAGCCTGAACGCCTCAGAAGTATTACATAAAGGCAATATCTCGTGGCTGTTAAGGGCATCATCTCTGGACTCCAACAGACCTGAGCTTCCATTTTGACTCCACTACTTACGATGTGGCAAGTTATTTAACTCCCTTCACTTTCTTCAACTATAAAAAGTAATAATAATTCCTTCCTCTCAGGGCTGTATGAATTAGGAGGCAATGTATATATACCACTAACATAGAGCCTGGTCCACAGAAAATGGTCAAAATATAGAAATTCTTATTTTTTACATGGGAGCATACACAATACAGATCCAGTTCTCACACAGGACGAATACTGCATTTCCACCATAGGAGTTCTAGGTGTAGTTCAATAGATACGTCAAGTTCACTGCCTTCTGGTCACAGGTTAGAATGGTATCTCTAGCCCTCTTGTGGTTGCTGAGATTAGTACTGCCCAGTGAGCTGAAAGTAGAATTTATGCACGTCTTTCCCTAGACAGAGCATTTAAGTGTTGCTGTGAGACCCTCTAGATTTTTCTTTTTCTTTCCCCAAACTGGCAATGCTCTACAGGGTAGTCGCTCCATCAGCCTGGGTCCCGAAGTAAACACAACATAAAACAGAACTCCTAGTCAACCCTAGTTCAACAGATAGCATTAGTGTTGCTTTAAATCCATGAGATTTGGGGAGTATTATTATTGCTGCCTAATTTAGTCAATCCTGACAAATACCCCTAGTTAATCTCATCTCCAAGAACCACATGTTTTCATAATTACATTATCACAATATCGATTTGTATATGTCCTATATCATCTTTTTATGTTTATAATAAAGCAGGTTGTTGGCAAGAGTATTGAAGTTCACTCATTCAACAAACAGGTTCCAGGCACCGCACTGGGTTCCAAGTAAAGAACACTGAACAAGTAGACACGGTACCTTTCCTCATAGTTTACTGCGAAGATGATTGGATCATGTGGGTAAGAAGAGATCATGGATACTAACCAAAAACTCTTCCTAAGATTTTGGATTAATTTTTTAATTTTAGATCATGTAGCAATCTAGTACACCATACTCCAAATCATTATATTCACAGTGGATTTATAATCCCACTGATTTCCAAGGTATCCAAAACTCTTGGTAAGAGTAACACTCCTTTAAAATGAAAATTACCCAGGAGAGGTAATCATTACCTGGTAAAGTCCTAAGTAGGGATGACTGCATTTAATTATTTTTATAAATTAAAAAACTACTGAAGACTACAGCCCTGTGGAAAAATTAAACTCAGCGTATCAGAATTTTGAGGGGGAATAAAGGTAAAGCTATAAGAAACAACCTCCATATAGAATACAATCCAGTGAATAGGGAGTAACAAAAGGCAGGGTAGAGTATTGGAATACATGCTGGATTAAAAATCAATTCACTTGATTAAGGTTCTGGCTTTATTATTCATTGGCTGTATGACCTAGAATAAGTCACTTCACTTTTCTTAGTAGTAGAAACCTCATCCAGAAAATGTGGACAAAGGGATTTTTTTTTAACTCCAAAGGTTACGGCAAAAACTAGAAGCAAAGCCATTTTGAAAACCCGGAAAGGAGGGGCAAGATGGCGGAGAAGTAGGGAGCTCCGTGCATTGCAGTCGCCCCCATATCTCACACGGAAAAGACCTGAAGCCATAGGAAACCTTACAAAACCCAAGAGATTGGGAGAGAAAGGACGCAGAGTCCACTGAGAAAGCCTTCTAACATGAGAGTGAACTGGGGAAGATAAAATTGGGCAGGGATCAGGGACAGGAGGGATGGGGCGACCCCCCTCTGTGGGGAGTGAGAGGGGAAAAAGAGAGAGTCTGAAACCACTCAAGATACGGTCCCTGTCGCTGGGAAACAGAAAAACCTCCGCTCGGCCACAGAAGGACCCTGAGCGCCAGGTCCCCGCATGCCAACTCGTCCAGGAGGGGCTGCCCACGTGTGCGCCCCGCTCCTTTGTACTCCTGGCTCGGCTGGATCCCGGTACGAACCGCGCGCATACCTCTGCGCTCCTGGCTGGCTGGAACTCTAGAGGGAAGGCTAAGGGTTTAAAACTGGGAGATATACCTGCAAGTTCGTGTTTCAGGGGACAAGACACAGAGGGACCTGGTTTCCCTCTCTCCAGCGGACCAGACGCGCCCTGCAGGCACACACACACCCCATGCTGGCCAACCCGACCTGGAGGAATGGGAGCAGCGACTTCTGGCTCCAACTACAGGGCTAGGCAAGAGGCTTGGAATTGCCATGAGGGGATCGCCTGCGAGGTTGTGTCTATAGCAATTTCAGTCGGGCGCACGGAACGGGACTTGGAAACTAGGCCTGGCCTGGATTAAAGAGCGCGACCCACCCAGCACGGGGAGTTTACACACCCAAAAAAACGAGGTGCACCGCTTGGTTCAAGAAGAGACTGGTGCACCGCCGCTCTCCTCACACAACCACTAAGGCAGAACTCCCGCCTCAGGCAATGGATCGCGCCACGCCCATCCCTGCCTGAGAGCTGCCCCCCTCCCCCCTTTTTTTTTCTTTTCTTTTTCCTTTTTCTTTTTCTCTTTTTCCCAGAACACTGACCTGATTAACTCTGGTCACCGGCTTGCTTAAACAGTCACATCTTGTCCATTCTGTAGATGTAAATTCTACACCTACTGACATTTTCATCTCTTTCTCTCAGGAGTAATTAAACTATATCGTTTCTCTGGATAATACCAGCATCCTACTCTCACCTATCCAACCATATTCCACCCTTTACCTCTTTGAAAAGAATATCTTATCCCTTCTGCCTGTTCATTCTATTTCCAATTTTGCTTCATCCCCGCCCTGTCTTCTCTCTTTCTCTATGGTCTTCAAGGAGCACTGCATACACCTGGCTATTTAACTGTAGCTGGGAAATCCAGTTATATACTTTAAACGGTTCTTTGTCCATCAGTTTTCTTCTTTTTTCCTTTCCTTTTCTTTTCTTCTTTTAGACCTTTTTATGAATTTTTTATTCTCTATTATTCGCCCTCCCTCCTCCATCTTTTCTCTTAACTTTTTCGTTTTCCCTCTCAGTTTACATATTAGTTGGATTTGTCTGTGCGTTTGTGGGCCCCTGCACCCTGTGTGTTTGTCTGTCTCTTTTCTTCTTAGGGCTACCTCAGGAAACAAGCCAAAGTACACATGGCGGAGAGTCCCAAATATCACTACAAGTAGGAAAATAAAATAATCAACGTCTCAACAAGACAGACAAAGAGATACCATTCAAAAAACTTTCTGAAAGGATAGGCCCTGGACAGTCAAAGAGTCTTCTTGGATACAGCAGCGCTCTCAGGTGCAGAGAGCATAACAAGTCTTTAAAACTAACAAGAGCCAGAAAGCTAACTAAAATGACGAAATGAAAAAACTCTCCTCCAAAGAAATTCCAAGAAGAATTGACAGTGAATGAACTGCTCAAAATAGATATAAGCAGCATCATAGAACAAGATTTTAATATAATCATAAAATTAATAGCTGGGCTTGAAAAAAGCATAGGGGACATCAAAGAAACTATGGCTACAGACAAAATGGAGAATAAAAATACGCATGATGAATTTTAAAATGTGATAAATGAGATACATAATAAATTAGAGGCCTCCAATGCANACAGGTTTTATTCAAAGGAAAATGTTCGTAAAATACATATGGAGAGACCTGAGGAAGGCTTCATGGACTTCACAGATTTACCACAGCTATTTCTGCAGGAGGGAACGTACTGGGGAGGTCAGCAGTTCTTATCCTGCAATAATGTGACAAGACTGTTGGATGTTGTACTTTACCTGAACATTTCACCTTCTCTGTAAACCAGCAAGGAGAGAGCTGCTCCCAGCATAAAGTCACTCTTACTCGCCTGCCTGCATCTCAATATCCTCCTTCAGGGCAAGAAAAAGTAATCGAGTTACGGTGGAAAACAAAATTCTGAATAGTTTTAGATATTCCTTAGAGAATGACAACGAGCTGGAACATCATCTGACATTGATTCTGGGGAGAATAAAAGTCTGACAAGCACTAGTTTAGCTGACTTCACAGTAAGCCTTTCATCTTTCTGTTTTATTTTTTAAGATTTTTTAAAAGTTTATTTGTTTATTTTGAGAGGGGGAGACAACAAAGGGGGAAGGAGCAGAGAGAGAGGGAGAAAGACAGAATCCCAAGTCAGCTCCTTGGCGAGCCCGACTCTGGGCTTGAACTCAGGAACCCATGAGATCATGACCTGAGCCCAAATCAAAAGTCAGATGCTTAACCCCCTGAGCCACCCAGGCATCCTGAGCCTTCCATTGTTCTAACTAAGCAATTCTTTAATCTAAAGATGTTCCTCTAACATCAGCCCAGGAAACCATGCCCTTGGACTCAGGGTACACAAAAGCCATTGTGTCCTTGAAGGAGTGAACTAAGGAACAAAACAATTTACTTGCACAGGAAAAAGGATTTGACCTTTCCTCTCTGCAAACCTTAAGTAGAGAACGACCACCTCCCATATTCTAACCATTTCAGTGAAAAAGAGCACATTTATTCTACAACTTTTAGAGTCAAAATAATCATGCTTTAGGGAAAATAATGAATCATCAAAGTAAAGATTTGTGAGTACCGCATAATTTTAATAAACATTTCCCTGAGAACTTTAATCCAGCGCTTCTTTTCAGTCTGAGATATTCTAATTTGAGCAGTATGGAATTTTTTCAATTTGCATATGCTACTTCTGATTTGACACTACATCTAATTGAATTATCATGCCCTCCATGACTGAACCTCCACTATCACATTAAGCCAGAGTGGAGAGACAACTGCCTAGTTAAGGTTTCGATTCAATTGCTAGGATAATTCGAGCAAAACATGTTTTGCCTGAGAAAAAAAAAACTTTACTGAAATCTTGAATTTATTTTATTAAATTCTGGCCTAGAAATGACAGTGTATCTTAACATCTCACATTTACATTAGTGTGGTATTTCCACTAAGAATCTTTCCTCTCTTGGGGCAGCGGGATGACTCTATCAGTTAAGCATCCACCTTTTGACTTTGGCTCCGGTCATGATCTCAGAGTCCTGAGAGCTTGGGATTCTCTCTTTCCCTCTCTCTGCCCTTCCTGCATGCACACACACACTCTAAATCAATCAATCAATCAGTAGGAGCGTCTGGGTGGCTTCAGCTGGTTAAGCATCCAACTTCAGCTCAGGTCTGTGGGTTTGAGGCCCATATTGGGCTCTGTGCTGACAGCTCAGAACCTGGAGTCTGCTTCGGATTCTGTGTCTCCCTCTCTCTACCTCTCCCTGGCTTGTACTCTGTCTCTCTCGCTCTCAAAAATAAACATTAAAAAATTTAATAAATAAACAAAAAAAATCTTTCCTTTCTTAAAGTGTCACACCAGATCAATCCAGTGAAAACATTTGTTTCTTTGTGTTTCAGGACCTTGGTTTTCCTTATGAAGAGTAATTCCTTGTAGATACTGGTCTTTTATTCTAAAAAGTGGATCCATTTATGAACCTGGAGAACTCATTAAATATTATTAAAACATATGAAAGATTAAAGAAGGAAATGTTCTTGGGGATGAAGGATTTTTGTTTGTTTGCTTGCTTTTTAATGGAAAAGAATTTTCCAAAGTAGCAAGATAAAATAAATTTAAAAAGCAGACTATTATGAATTAGACTAAAATAACCTGAAATACAGTATTGAGGGCTTATGACATCTCCCACTGTCTTAAGGGATACAGTTGGAATATTCCTAAAAATAAAGCTCCATATTGATTGAAAGCATTTTTCTGGCTATATGCTCCCCGACACCAGGAGCCATATTGAACTAATCTATCTTACACACCTGGCATATAGCACATTGCCTGGCACAGAATGAGCCCTCAATAAATATTTATTAGGAAGTGAATCCCCAGAACAGAACCTCCAGAGGTATCTCATTGTGCAACATTGATGCTTAACGAGTCAACACTTAACTTTTTTTTATGGACTTAAAATGCATTTAATATTCAGTGAACGTTCTTCTAAACAGCCCAAATGGTAACAATGCATCTGGAGTTTGTAGTTAGACCTATCAATACAAGTAGTTCGCCTGGTGATTTAGGATTCCTTCAAAAGGACACATACTTGAAGGCCCTAAGAATCTTAACTGATATATATTGCTTTCAGATAAAAAATGTGCCAGGTGTTAATGTAATTAAGAACAGGTATCACAGTTGACCTTGGCCCAAAGGGGTCATTTGGCCACAGCTTATATAAGACCAAGGAGTGACTACCTCAGTAGCCAACCACAAACATTTTCCCTTCCATAGAAGATCTAATCCTGTCACCCCACTTTTGAGACAAAAATTTCATGAGGGGCCAGAACACTATCTCCAATCTAGAGAATGTTTAAAAATGAAACACTGAGATTACTCCCTGAGTCAGCTGCGTTGGCTGAATGACCCAACTGTCAATCTCATTTACCCTCTTTCTTGATGCTCACATGAAAGAGCCTGTAAAAGCTAATTACACACTTTTCCAACATAATTTGTAGCTGGAGACAGTCAAATGAACAGGTCTGGTCAGTTAGACATAAATGATAATATGGTACGTGGTTAGAAGGATTGTGCATTCTTGATACACAGGGCACACATAGCTTACACTGCTGCTTATTCCTGTGTCCTGAGTGAATGATGTGAGAGCTGGAGCAGCAATATTGCAACATGAAGGAAAAGACAAAAATGTTCCGTCTTGATATGTGTACATAAACAAAATGGAAAACCACCACTTATTTAAGCCATAGTCAGTTGGACTATGTGTCATTTGCCACCAAAAAGCATTTTAACTAAAATGCTCCTTCTCACATATGTATGTTTCGAAGTTTAGTCTTGAAGTGGAACACTTGTGGAATAGCAGGCTCTTAACTTGTTGATTATATTCAAAGGTCATTTGAGCTCAGGGTTTTTATCGTAACAACATTATAGTGACCTCTTCTACTAGGTCATTTTTCTTAATGGGCCTCTCTTAAATATTCCATCATATTGTATTTTTAATGATTTGTTGACATTTCTGCTCACCGTTATCACAAGAGAAATTTCAGGGCCCCATCTTATCTGGTTGGTGTCCTACCTCCTTGGCATAATGTTTGGCATGTGAGAGTTTCCAGTGAAAGTTACTGGAATAGATCCATCTATCCATACATACATTCATATATAACTGATTGGACCTTGCTTTGATCTAAATGGACGACTTAGGAATGACTCTATCAGAATGTCATGACTTCCAGAGGTGAAAAATTGATTTGAAATCCCAGGAAGAAAATAATCAACCTAAGATTAAAATAAATAACATCAACAGATGTTATCTTTAAAATATGTAATAGAGGAGCACCTGGGTGGCTCAGCTGGTTAAGCATCTGACTCTTGATTTTGGGTCAGGTCATGATCTCATGGTTGATGGGATCGAGCCCCACGTCAGGCTCTGTGCTAGCAGCGTAGAGCCTACTTGGGATTCGCTTTCTCCTCCTCTTCCCCTCTCCTGTTTGTGTGCTTTCTCTCTCAATCAAAATAAATAAATAAACTTAAAACATAAATATGTATTGGGGTGCCTGGGTGTCCAGTTGAGCATCTGGCTTCGGCTCAGATCATGATCTCAGGGTTCGTGGGTTCAAGCCCTGCTTCGGGCTCTGTGCTGACAGCTCTGAGCCTGGAGCCTGTCTTCAGATTCTGTGTCTCCCTCTCTCTCTCTGCCCCTCCCCTGCTCATGCTATCGTTCTCTCAAATATAAATAGAACATTAAAAATGAAATATATGTATAATAAAATGTATAATAACACAAATCTTTACAAAATCTCAGAAAAAAATTCACAGGTGGAAAGGGAAAGCCAGTAACATGACTTTCCTCCTTTTGAACTGCTTTACTGTCTGTGCATGCATCATTTATTTCTCCCTTTTTTTTTCTTTTTTTTAATGTTTATTTATTTATTTTGAGAGAGAGTGAGAAGAGAGCAAGCAGAGGAGGGGCACAGAGAGAGGGAGAAAGAGAATCCTAAACAGGCTCCAGGCTGTCAGTGCAGAGTCCAACCCAGGGCTCAATCTCAGGAACCATGAGATTATGACCTGAGATGAAACCAAGAGTCAGGCGCTTAGCAGACTGAGCCACCCAGGTGCCCCCTGCATCATTTATTTCAACTGGCATCACAAATCTAGTGTAACAAACAGCTCGAATTGGACCACAGATTATCTCTAAGCAGTGATTGTGCTGCAAGGCTTTAACTCCCCTTTAGGGCTTACAGCCTTCATTAGGTCCTATCATCCCCACTCGCCGCACTAAATATTTTTAAAAGACCTAAAACTAAAACATTTTGTGTGTTATGAAAATACAGAATTGTATTTTGAGGAAGGTCTTCCACCCATTTAATCTTCCGTTCACCAGATGCCTAGGGAGCTCAGCAACACGCCAGGCAGATTTAGGCACGTGAGACAGATAAGTGATAGCATAAATACCTGTCACCCACACGTATATTCTTTAAAACACCCACTCCCCTCAAAGAATGGGTGAACCAGAGTAATAAGTAATGAATTAGATTAACTATTTAAAACTTCTCCTATATAGAAATTTGGGAACACATGCTATATGAAGAACTCAGTTTACTCAGCTATAAAAATTTGAGTCAACATGATATTTTAATCTTTAAAGGTTAATTAATTCACTCCCAAAATGTCTGTTGGCCAAGTTTCCTCCTCCCTGTCCTCACACCTATGCACACACACATCGTGTCTGTAAGTACCGTGATATAAATGATAAACATAATATCCACAGCGTCTGCCCTCATGAAACTTCCATTCCAATGAGAAAAACAAATATTTGAGTTTCTTGTGATGAGCATTTTCAAAGAATCTACTAATTTCATTAATATTTCTTTTCATTAATATTTAATGATTGAAAAGTCTTTTAAAGAAGATACTTGTGGTTGACACATATAATACTTGAACATTCAGGTTTAGAACCAACCTTAATTAGCCATTAATTGGATGATATACAAGACAAAAACAAAACACATAGTAAATATTCAAGGGTTATCTTTTTTTTTTTCTTTGTGAGAATTGGGGAAACTATGCAAAAGAATCCAAGGCACTGATCAGAACATTTATATACCAAACAAGTGAGGCTCATAAAATATCACAGAAACAATTGTGGTTTTTTTTCTTCCCTCTACTCCTACATATCTTGCCTACGGGGCTTTTCTTCTCTATCCCCTTGGATGTAATTCAAGGCTGGTACCCTGACTTTCAGATTGTTCCCAGATAAAAAAATTCCTCCCTCCACTTTAGTGCAAAACAAAACAGACTTGTATGGAATTGGGTTCAAGGCAGAATAATAATCAAAATTCCAAAGTCCAACTGAGTTAAAGCTTTTCCCTATCCCCATCTGGGGAAGGCAGCACTTCCGATCCCCCTGAGTTGAAGAGGTATGAGATTAAAAGTATGAGGGGAGGGGCGCATGGGTGGCTCGGTCGGTTAAGCATCCACCTTTGGCTCAGATCATGATCTCACGGTTCGTGGGTTCAAGCCCCACGTTGGGCTCTGTGCTGACAGCTAGCTCAGAGCCTGGAGCCTGCTTTGGATTCTGTATCTCCCTCTCTCTCTGACCCTCCCCTGCTCATGCTGCCTCTTTCTCTCTCTCTCAGAAATAAATAAAACATTTAAAAATTTTAAAATAAAAAGAAAGTATCAGGGGAGGAGAGAAGTCCCATTTGACTAGCACAGATCTGGCATTGCTTTTTTATGCTTAGCAGGTATTCAAAGTTGACTTTTCTAAGTCCAGTTTAATCAGTTCTTTGAAGACCCTTGGGCTCTGGGAAATCTCTCATTGCAGAATCTGACCTGATTCTGGTGAGGCTTTCATGACTGGACACTTATAACCTACTGGGTGTCTGTATTTCACCTTCCAACCTTACCAATTTCTTCCCCCACCCAAACTGATTGATTACAAAAAGGCAGCTTCCCGCCCCCACCGGGTCAACGCAGCCTTGCACCACCCAGCACTGGTGAGTACCAGGTGTCTGTGTGCAGCATGCCTTCTGCATAGTTGCCTTTCTGTCGCCCCGTGCCCCTCACAGGCCATCTACTGAGGATTCAAAATTTGTCCTCCAAGCCCTTCTGCTTAGGACCTAAGAAAACACATCTCCTACTCTGTGTTCACTCTCCCCACATACAAGTGCATAGAGAACCAGCTCGTTATACTTGTCATAGGTGGGAATGCAATTCCCCACCAAGCTCAGCCTTCTTTTCTTTGGGCCCTCTTGGAGACAGATCACACACAGCCTCTTGCAATTTATTTTTTCTGCTGTGAAATACAAGGCAGGCTCCTACATCACCCTCATTCCAAGGAAGACAGCAATGGCTTCCCTGCAGCAGCACCTGGCAGGAGAGTTGAAGTGAGGGAAAGCATACACCCCCTCCCCTGTGTCTGCACATTTAGAGCACGCCACAGACTCTCTAACTCCAATTCCCTACCTCTTTCAGCTGCTTGGACTTCAACTGTTTCATCAAACTTGTGGTTTAAAGACACCCCACTCACATCTAACAGGTGGTCTGGCAAGACTTGTTTGGGAATAGGGAGAAGTTGGTCCCTCTTGCCTGTACCTTCAATCAAAATTAAGACTAGAATATTTTCTTTTTTTAATGTGTATTTATTCATTTTGAAAGAGAGAAAGCGAGAGAGTGGGGGGAGGGGCAGAGAGAGAGGGAGAGACAGAATTCCAAGCAGGTTCTATGCTGTCAGCACAAAGCTAGAGGTAGGGCTTTATATCAGGACCCATGAGATCATGACCTGAGCTGAAGTCAAGAGTTGGAAGTTTAACTGACAACTGAGCCACCCAGGCATCCCATAAAATATTTTCATTTGTATACTGTGTAACAGTAATTAGAATCAGAATTTCTTGATGATCCAAGGGGAAACATATTTTAAAAGAAGTGAAAAATAAATGAGGCTTATGTTTAAGCACATTAAATATAAAGTTTACTATTTTTACATGTCTATTATGTATTAGGCTCCTGGAAGTGATTGATCCTCTCCTGGAAAAAGTTATACAGAGGAAATTAATAGTCATGCGGCGGATGAAGCAAGAGGTTTCAGCCATATGATTAGAGGGCACAGGCAGCCATCTGATTTAATGCCCAAACCTGACACTTTTGAAAAATAAAGTAAGCTCTGTGAATACACCCAAACAATGGATGTAAAACAGAACTGTCCCAAACTGGACGCCTAATGACTCTCTATATGATCAAAATAACTGCACTTGGCTGACTGACTGGTAGTGAGAAACGGGCAATGAAATTGATTTCTAGACTGAGCCAATGGAGATGCACTCCAAAGGGAATGCTAATGAGACTGAACTCTGGATCAGAATGAAAACATGGAAGACATTTTAATTGTAATTAATGATGACAGGGTATCAACTCTCAATGTTATTTCTGAAGGAAAGATGGTATACCGTACAGGCCATATTAAAAAAGCATTATAACACAGGGCAGGGCATTAACTCTAAAGGGTTCTAAGAAGAAATATCATGATTAATTATTCAAATAAATATAGATGGATTAGTAAAAATTAATCAAACATATAAAATATGAAGGAGAGTGATCTAAATGTCTAAATGTGTACTTGTCTTGAAGAGGCATACCAAAGGTACTAGAATTGTTTAGAAACTGGAGCCCAGCCAGAAAACTTGAGGGAGGGTGGGGAGAAAGGGAAAGGCCATTTCCTAATTCACAGGCTTTTTACCAGAGGTTGTTATTTAGTCCTATCCCTTGAGGCTTTTGAACGGAACTTGAAAACATGCACATGTACCCATGCAGACACGCACGCACACACACACACACACACTTCAACAAATAAACATTAGAAGTTAAAGCTATGTTCTCAGCCAATGACAAATTTAATTTAAATTAAAAAGGAAGAATTAAGGCACAATACTAGTTGCTATGAATTAAATATCATATATGGCTCAACAATTAAAATGCCATTGGATAATGAGAAACTGGAAACTAATAGTCAGAGCTAATACTTCCATACTACCTACATGGTACTTTTTAATCCTCAAAATAGCTTTGAGATGAATAATTATTATTCCCATTTTATAGATGATTAAACCGAGCTAAAGTGAGGCTGAGAACCTTGCCCAAGGTCACACAGATAGAAAGGGGTGGCAATTAAGGACTCAAATTCAGGCAATATGCCTTCACCAGGGTGAAAAGTCCTTATGGTCATCATTTCCATGTGTGTTTGGCAGGGGGAAGAGAGAAATGTGTCCCATAAGTCCAGATCCGATAACAGATTAATAATTCGCTTCAGCATTGCAGTCTCTGCACCTCACCAACACTAGTATGTTAAGTAGCCTAGATGCAGCTACAGCCCAGTAGTTCAGCTTATACATCAGTGCTTTCTTTTGTGCAAACACAGCTACTTTTATTTTTAATGAATGAAAACATCAGATCCCTTCTACTGCTCCCAATCTCAGCTGATTTTGATAATCTTTGAAAGGGGGAAAAAAAAAGGTATCTTGTGGAATATTCTGGAAGGAACCAAAAGCTGCCAACATGGCTTCATGCATATCTGAAGCATTGCAGTGTATATAGATCTTTATCCTTTCCATTGTCCTGTCACTGTTCCTTAATGTACACTTGCCTATTGGACAGACATTGTGAAAATCCTCTCGTACCAAAGTCTATGGGTTTGTGGTACATGTCAGGCAATCGCAATGAAATACAAAGAAAGGGTGATTTTGCTGTTATTTTGGCATTGCTGTTGCATTCCAGAGAGAATGGTTTTGGAAAAGGAACTTTTAGCATTTTTAGAGTTTCACTATTTAATTTAGTAACATCTTAATTTTTAATATGTTCAAGTTTCTAGTTTTAGTGGTGTTCACAATGGAAGATATAAGCACACGTGTCTTCCAACTGTTTTTGGCTCTCTAAAAGAATCGGTAGTAAAATTATAGCTGTAGTTTAACTGTCCTGACGAGGTTACAAAAGAAGGCAGTTGTTAAACAACTTATCATTAAATATTAAAGAATAAATGTAGCTCCGAAGCATTAAGTTTAATTGTCTCCGGCTACATATAACTCAGTCCTCGTTAACACAAAGTTAGTGTTATCAGGCGGAGAAATTAATGACAGTGAAGTTTCCATTCTGAAATGAAGCACAATGTGCTTCTAAACATAGCAAGATGCCTGGAATTTTACCTTTAGGATTGTATCTGTAGCTCGGAGCCTATTATAGCTATTTCCGTGTGCCTTTTTCTCTTTTGTGCCTACGTCACCGATTTAAGGTTTTTATTTATTTATTTAATTTCAAGAAGAAAGAACAGGTTCTGTAGACAGCAGTGCCCGTGCGTGCCAACCCCAAGTAGGGCTAGAGAAGGACTGATGTGGGAGTGGACGTGGGGGGAGGGTCGCTGCAAAGGGGCTGTGCGGCAGCAGGGGAGGATAAGGAAGATAATTCGGCCCTCCCCTCAAATCTTATTCCACCCAAGAAATTTAGGAGAATGCGAAAAAGCAGCAGCCCAGCATTCTTGAAGGGGCGTGGCTTCCCTCCAGGGGCTGTCCAATCGAATTCCTTCAGAGGGAGCTGTCCCGGCAAGATTGATGGGCGTTGCTAGGAAACAGGAGCGTCTCCCTCCCGCCTGACCCAGAGATTGCTCCGCACAAGCCCTCTCCAGGGGCTCGCACTGTGCAGTTGAGCGGTGTGCGGGGCAGAGCGGCACGCCGGGCTCTCAGGCTCCCTCGCTCGCTCTCAAGCTCCCGCTCTCCCTTCCGCCTCCAGCGTGCGGTCGCCCCGCTGCACGGGGATCGCCGGAGAGTTCTTCCAGGGCCGTTAGTTCCTGCTCTCCCGCAGGCAAGAGCTCGAGCGGAGCTTCAAAGTTGGAGCCGCAGATCTCCCTGCCGCCCCACGCCCCTTCATCCCACCCCCTCCGAATTCACCACCTTTGCCTGCCCCTGCCTAAGGATTCCCGACAGAGTGAGGGGACGCGGCTCCAAACCCGCCCTGGCCTCCGTACCGTAACCCTCCCGTCTAGGTACCCTGGCTCACGGAAGACTCTGCAGATACACCCCTGCTAAGGGAGGGGAGGAGGGGGAGGGGGAGAGGGAAAAGGAGAACGAGAAAGGGAGGAAAGAGCAGGAGGAGAGAATGCCAGAAGGTCCGTGCCTCCGCCGTGAGTCCCAATTAGATGCGACGGTTTGAGCCCGGTCAAGGTGAAGGAAAGTTGCTTTCCGCGCCTGGGAAGTGGGTTTGCCTGTGAGGCGCAGAGGGACTCGGCTGCGAAGGGCTCCCCTCCCCTCCGTGGAAGAGNGCGCAGCCGGGAGGGGGCGCGGGCGGGGGGCACTGTGACAGGAAGCGGCGCGCACAAGTTGGCCATTTCGAGGGCAAAATAAGTTCTTCCTTGGATGTGGAAAGGACAAAGCCAGCAAGCTACCTCTTTTGTGTCGGATGAGGAGGACCAACCATGAGCCAGAGCCCGGGTGCAAGCTCCGCCGCCGCCGCCGCCGCCGCGGTCAGCCCAGTCCCTGCCCGGAGTTGTCGGTGAGAGGTAAGGGGCCCAGAGGGGGACGCGTCCCTCTGGAGGGCGCCCAGCGAGGGCGCGGAGGCTCGGGTGCCGCGTGGGGCAGGCTTAGCCGGGAAAGTTGAGGCAGAGCACAGACCAGTCGCTACAGTTCCGCCGGGGGTGGGGCGGGAGGGCGGCAGAGGCGATGTGGGTGTGCGTGAGCGAGAGTTTGTGTGTGTGTGTGTGCGCGCACGTTTGTGTCTCCGGGAGGGAGGCAGATTTCAGGGCGCGGATCTGCGACCGGGGTGCGGGAGGTGCAGGGACTAGCTAGCGCTCGTAGACCCCCAGACAGAGACCAGGCTCCTCAGCCAACCACCTCCAGCCTCGCTCTGGGCTCGGGATTCGGCTCTGTTCGGGGGCTCCTGGGGCTTTGTGCACAGGAAGCCTTCGTTGACTGGCTCCCACACTGGCGGTTTCATGTGGGTGTGGAGGCTGCCGGGCGAGGTGGGCAGCGGTCAGCGGGACCCGGTCCGCGTTGCAGCCGAAATTCGCTCTGCAGCCAGAAGCGGCCAGAGGTTCGCTCTCCTACAAGCACGCTTGGAAAGGAGCCCTAACTCGATGCCCTTTGCTCTTTTTGGCTTGAGCGAAAAATCGAAAAGCCAGGCTGGGAGCATATCTCTTCATCGATCTTGTTCCATTTTCTTATCTGACAGTGAGGTAACTCAGAGAGGGCGGGAGATTCGCGATCCAGAAATAGACTAGGTAATATATCCAATAAGCTTGTTTCTTAAGGATTTCATTTAGATTTCCTTCTGGTTCCTTCCCTGGGTTAACAAACGGGGAGGATACCCTGAGATGTAACACTTTTAAGTAGGCATGTTAAGGGGACATGCCCCTGCCTTTTAAGTATTTTAAAGCATTGTAAATGTTGATTAAAATGTAATAAACTGTACACTTTTAATGATCTGTGGTCAAGTGCTTGGCTAATTTGCTGACAAAATATTTCTACCGTTATTTGAATAGTGATATGTTTGAGGTAAATATAAAGATAGTTGCTTATCAGGTATATGCAGAGTTGAGGTCAATGAGAGTTGTGGGTAAGGAGTTAAGGATCTCAGCAGTAGTTCATTACTTTGAGTTTCACTGCTTAATTTTATTTGTGCTACCTACTCTTAGAACTGTTCAGTAGAGTTCTATTCTCTTTCTTTGGGAAAAATTCAGCACTGATCCGGAGACATTCATTTACATAAATCTAAGAGTGCTTTGGTTTATCTAATCACACATTCTAAGGCTGCCATATGAATTCTAACTGTTTATGTAAATATATTGAATACAGGCATAAGTAAAAATACCTTGATTCTTACCACACTAAACTTCCGTGGATTATACAATTCCCACCCAAAGATGTTCAGGATACTCTATTAGTTAATGATTCTGGAGTGCTGTGCTTCTTTTTTCTCAAAACAGCTAATAGAATTTGAATAGATTTTGGAAGCTATTGCACACTAGACCTTAATAAAATGATATTTTCTGTTTCACAATGGCAGCGTGTTGGATTTACAAGGATTTTTCACACCTGTGGATTTTAGGTGTCAGTCTTTTCAGGTTCTGATCACCCCGCAGGAGTACATGGATATTCTGGATAGACATGCCCTAAGGCTGTTTTGATTTATGTTCAGAGTAACACAGGTGCTCATGATGACAAGTGAGGAAAAGAACTCTTGAAACTTATGTTTTCCAGAATATCTTCATTCATTGGGCTAAAAAGAGGGATCAATGTTAAGAATATCTCTTAGTCTGTTAAGTCCCCATTGACTCCGGCAAGAATCCTAGTTTTAAACCTCTTGTGTGAGCTGGATTATCAACAATGAAATGTGAACCCTAACTCGTAAGAAAGTATGCCAATACAAGGAATTGGTTAAATAGGTTAAATTTTGAGATGTAGGAGAAGCAGGCATCTCTCTATTTAAATTGGATGGTATTTTTCACACTTTAGGGATACTAGATCCATAAGTTGAGAAAATGTATCACAAACTATATAAACAAAAAATTTATGCATAATGAAAATATCTTCTATGATCCAGTCCTTTGTGTTTGAGACCAATCTATGAAGTTGCGGTGTATACAGGAAAAGAATTAAGTGTAAATCAGATGATTAAGCTCACAATTACTAAACATATCAAAATGATAAGCTCTTCTCCGATTTTATGTCAGTGCAGTTTAAACTGGTAAGTTAAACAAATGCAGATAGCATAGAATTGAGTGATGTTGATTTTTAATTAAATTAAAATCAACATTTTTGAGGGAAAAATTAAGGTAACTGTCATATGGTCACCTGTCTCATTTCTCTACTTCATGCTTGGTGATCAACCAGAATTGCACAAGATCGAGGACGGTCTTATTTTGAAAGACTCCCAGCAATAACATTTTTACAGTTTACCTCATTATCTTTCCCTCTTTCTTATTTCCTGTCAACCTCTTTTTTTCAAATCAAAATATTATGTCTTTCTTGTCCAGTCCTCTAATCGAGATCATTCACAAAATGATGCATTCATTTTTTTCCCCATTGTCCTAGCTATCTCCTGACAAAATATAGCCCACTGGCTTGGGATAAAAGTGCTTCAGGCTGTTGTTCTACACTCAATATCATCCCAAGACAGCATTAAATAAAAGAAATGAAAATTGACACCTAATTCTCATTGAAAACCAGGAAAATAGTATGCATTTATTCACGTTGAAATATGGCCAGAGTTCCAGAATTGTTTCCTCCAAGGGTTACTCCCCCCAAAAGGAGCAGTGTTCACTCATACTTGTCTCAGTTTACTATTTTACAGTGAGTTTATTGTGCATTTTTGTCTCTTCTGAGATTCTGCTAAATGCAACCAATTCTGTATTAGATGAATTTGTTGAAATTGTTCCCAAGAAGTAGCATAAAATTGTAGAAGATTATCTACCAAGAATGAACACCTAAAAATGAGTACAATCACAGTAATCACAGAGATAGTAGAAACTAGTAGGTCATTCTTCCACTTCTAATGTAGGCTTGGTCCCCATAGCACACTGTATTTTGGAGTACTTCAGTCCAGTCTGATTTTAAATGGATCAAGTAATGACTTCTTCTAGAGTTTTTGAAAGACTATTTCACAGTCTAATAGTTCTCCCTATCAAGAACTTTATTGTGATATTCAGCTTAATTTTCCCGTAGTTCTATTTTATCTTGTTACTTACTCCCTGTTATAACCCCACTGGATCTGTCCATTCTCCTGCTTGATTTCGACCCTTCATCTAACATTCATACAGCACTTGTAGAACACAAAAGCTTAAACAGTTACAGGAGAAAATATGAAGGAGACAGTTCTATACCTGGACATCTTTTCTAAATATTTAAGACACATGTTTCAGGTCATTTATATGTATGTGTATGATTATATGTTCCTAATAATTTATTTTGCTAACGGAAGTGTGAGGAAATTTTTCATCTCTGACACTAATGACCTGTGTGAATATTGAGATGATCCTTTCTAAGTAAAGCGCTATGTGCATGCACATTTATGAGACATTTTCATTGCAAATTCAATGTCAACAGAATCCTGTCAACACCCACACTACAAGGGAATTCTGTGACATACTGGTCTGATGCTCCACTGAGCCTCAGAAGCTGTTGTCATGTAAATTCTACTATTGAAATGGAAGTGATTTCCGTAATTAACAGAATGTGCTAGGAATATAATAGTGTATATAGTTTAGATGCGTACGTGAACATGATACACATAGTAATTCTGTTAAAATACAGTAGACCTTTCATACTAAAAACAACCTGAAAAGCCAGTATAATTAAGCTCAAATTTCTCACTGTGCTGTATCATGAAAAATAAGCTCAAATCATGCATATATCTGTATGGAATATATTTAGATGTATGGAGGTACCATATGTGAAGGTTACTTTAAAAATAGAAAAGCCCGAAATAACTACCGGAGAGAAAGAGGTTTTTATTCTGTTCACTTAAAATCTGGTTCCAAGACATCCATGTGTAGGCTTCTTTTAAGATTCTTAAGCAAATATCTTGGTAGACTCATCATCCCACTCAATTGTTTCTCCAAGTCCCAGGCATTGAAATGCGAGCTCTGCTAGATAGTAGAAGAGTAAATGATATGATCAGGAAATAAGTTTGTAGGTTATACTTGGGAAATTCAGAAAATATAGGACTAAGAGTAAGGTGAATCAGCGGCTATACACAGAAATTTAGTGCTGTTTTCTTAGTACATGGCGAGCACTAGAATGTATGTGGAAACATTCCTGTGGATTGTTAAGGGAATAGTAAGGTGTGGCCTTCCCAAACTGAATATATCTTTAACAGAGGTAAATTAGACTCCATGGAATAAATAATTTTTCAACTCATATTCTCCCTCTGGAAGCCCCAAAGTGTTTTTATAGTGCCATTCCTCACGTGGGGAGTACCCTCAAAATGATTTTCCTTAGAAACAAAGGGGAAATCAATTTTCTTGTTATAGGACCTGTAGACTATTAATATACTTGTGACTTCTCTCTGGGACAGAAGCCTTCTAAGAAGTCTGTGTCTACCAAGAATCTATTTCCTCCCTAAATCAGTTATCTTTTTATCGAACTGGAAATTGTACACAATGCAGAGAAATAAATTTGGAAAACATACAGATATTGTTTATGCAAGCACAGACAAAAACATCATGTCTCAAAATAAAACCATATATATATATATATAAGGTGTCTCTATAGAGAGACCGAGGTAGCTCTCATTTTTAATTCCATGTCAGAATTTGCTTCACCATCACTGCCTGAGTACCACTACACACACCCACGCACACCCACACACATTTGAGTAAATTCAGTTAGAAGAGTATAAGAACGCACCAAAGAGATGGAAATTTCAAAACCATGATGCAGTTTGAAAAAACATTGCAACTTCTAAGTGCAGCATGGGGGCATTAAGACTGTAACAATTTGAGGAGACTCCCCTAAAAAACAGATACCATTGGAAAAGAAAAGGTGCTAACAGGGAAGCAATAGATCAATAAATATTTATCAAGCACCTATTATAACCACTGGACATGCATGCAATGGGGACACAAAAGATTTTCAAACACACACAAGATTCCCCAAACGTGAGGTTGACAGTATTCCAAAAACCAAACTTGAAAGTCTGTAATAGTGAAGAGACTACCAGAATAGTCAGCTGAATGAAAAAGTTTCTTCCTTTGTTTAACAGATGTACTGAGATTTAAAATTTCAAATAGGAATGTATTTGAGACAGTGCTAAATGTTGTGAGGTGACAAAACTAATGATAGGTCATAATAATAGATGATAATTATTGACCAATTGCCACGTGCCAAGAATCCCGATAAAACATTCCATGTTCTATCTGATTTAATATTCATAAGAACCCTATGAGGCACCTACTATGATCTCCACTTTACTCAGGAAAGGGAAGCCCAGAGAGATAAAGTAATTTCCTCCAGTTCAGGTATAAACTGAAATTCAAAACTTACATTCTTAGCCCAAGTTCTGTTGTGTTTACTGTTAAGCTATATTGCCTCCCGATTTATGATTGATGCTGGATTCATTTCATTCATGGTTATTTTTGAGGTCCAGCTCAAGAGACTTTGGTTACTTTGGTGACAAGGAAGACCAACCAATGAAATACAGCCCACAAAAGCGTTCCCCAGGCTCTGTCCTTATACACCCCCCCAGAAAGACACTGTCTGCAGAGGGGCAAAGAAATGCATGTGGAAGAAATAAACTACAATACTACTTAGATTTAATCAGCACTAGGGAGAAAAATGGAGAATCAGAAAAGTCTATGAAGACAAAAGGTTTATTAACAAGCTGAGGAATAAATACCAGGTGTGAAAATGTGAGCAAAATGTATTTCTCAGAACCTGATTTTGATGAATATCACAATCAGCAAAACTAAATGCAGTGGCAAAGATAGTCTCATGAAGGGTCAGCATGAGGGTGAACAGCGTGTCTGCTTGTTAAGGCTAAAATGCTCAGGTTTCTCTCCTCTTTACACCCTGACTATGTCCTTTTAGGAAAACAAGCCAGTAAAACTCTCTTGTAGACAAGTAAAAATTTGAAATTTCTTTACCCAGATGAAATAGTCATTCATCATTTGCCTAAGAAATTCTCAACATGTTACACATTTGGCCACTTATTCATAATACATACAACAAAGTGAGAAAGGACAAGGTCAAGAGTTTCAAGTTTTAAATACACTAAGGACAGGAGAAGCCAAGTGACCTCTTGGTGATTCCAAAGACTCAAGTCAGTCGGTAGAAATGCTCTGGGAAAACCCACATATGATTCTTTGAACTTGGTGCTTTCCCACAGCAGGAAGCCTCCTGTCTTGATTACATGAATCTATCATTCATTCCAGACAACCCAAGAGCTGAA
Organism: Crocuta crocuta; assembly: GCF_008692635.1. Classification (NCBI taxonomy): domain Eukaryota; kingdom Metazoa; phylum Chordata; class Mammalia; order Carnivora; family Hyaenidae; genus Crocuta; species Crocuta crocuta. Next base: position 780,631 of record NW_027530502.1, read on the forward strand.
ATCGGAGTCTTTACTTGAAAGTCTTTTTCTGATTTGTGATTTGTACTAGAATATTTTATAGACAAAAAAAATGAAAGGATATCACAGACCTGTTCCTCCATCTGGTAGAGACTATTTCCTTTGATTGTTAATAATACACAGCAGATAGATTAATAATATTTTATATTTTGCTTAACAATTTCAATGCACCATGTGTTGGTGAATATACAATAACGGAAACTTCATTCAGGAAATATGTTGAGATACATGCCAACTTAGGAGACGGCACTACAAGGTCAGAAACAGTTGGAATTCATAACTGCATCAAGGAGAAAAAGAGATCTGGAGAACATAGTTAACTGCTTCTACTTTGAAGCATCTTATTTTTCATAAAGAAGCAAAGACCCTCCACCTTCTGATGCATTAACCAGAATATATCTGATATATATTGGTGATCAGACCATACCTCCCTTCAGAATTAATAAAGAGCCAAAACAGGGAACATTGATTACTGATACATCTCCTCCATGGGCTTTGTTTAAGGACTGCCCTTGGGAGAAACGTTTTCAAGAATACGAAAAGCCCTACTTCTCTCAAGGAAAATTTCTTCCACTACCTGCTGTGGTTCATTCAATTCTCTCAATTTTAAGCTAAATTAATTCATCCCCAAAGTACAAAAGACCATATGTTTTAAAATCAACATAGTTCACCAACCTTCCAACACAGTGGATTTATAGGTTCTTTTTTTTTTTTTTTTTCCAGAAAAGCTAACTTCATCCAGTATGGTGGAGGCTGGCAGATGCCTACCTCACAATTTTGCTTCAGAAGTGGCCTTCTTTGGCTATGAGTTCTTGCACTAACATGATGCAGAAATTTTAGGAGAAAGAGACCTCCATTGTGGTTAGTGAACAAAGGAGGCCCTGAATGGAAAGACTGAGGTGTTACCAATTACTTGTCTTGCCCACTTTTTACCTTCTAAAATCCAAAAAGTATATTTGTTGTTATGAGATGTAGGTAGGGAATCCACTAATTGTAAGTATGTTCCTAAGATGCAAAAGGTTGGAACAGATGAAGTAGGAGAGAATAAGAAAGTTTAAGGACAATGTCAGAGGTCCCCTCTTCCTGTTTCTCCCATCCTCCCATCTGCACTAAACAATAGTCTTGATTCTGCTGCAAATTGTGTTTAGCAAATTACTGTTTATCTGCATCAGAATCATTTTAAAGTTTACTGAAAAACGAAGAATTCTGGGGCAGATGTATCCCAGACTGATGCTCCTTAACTTGGGGTCCAGCAATACATGTATTAAATGTCTTTCCAGATTATTCTCACGCACACTCAAGTCTCAGAAGCACTACTGTCTTAGTCTGCTCAGGCTCCTATCATAAAATACTATAGACTGGTGGCTTAAAGAAGTCAGGTATTTCTTATAATTCTGGAGGCTGAGAAGGCCAAGATCAAGGTGCCAGCAGATTTGGTTGCTGGTGAGAGCCCACTTCTAGAAGGACTACCTTTCACATGGTGAAGAGAGAGAGTTCTGGTCCCTCTTCCTCTTCTTACAAAGATGCTAATCCCATTATGGGAGCCCCATCCTTATAACCTCATCTAAACCTAATTACCTCCCAAAGATCCCACCTCCATCACATTGGGATTAGGGCTTCAACAGAAGAATTTGGGGTGGGAGAGGGGGACACATTCAGCCTGTAACAATTAGACATAGAATGATGGTCATACAGAGAACATCTAATGAATCACTCTACAAAATTATTCCCCACAGCAAGTCCACTCTAATTAGATTAGCCAGTTATCTAAAATAAATTCCCCAAGCCAGAGTATTAATTAATTAATAAATTAATTAAGCTCAACTAATGAAGCACAGTCCCCATGAGTAGTGTGAATAGATTCGTTTTCTGGAAACTTCTTATTGTTTTCATTGCAAGGAAATCTTTCTTTCATCACCTATAGCAAATTCCACTAAGATACACAAACGATGTATATTTATTAAAATGTTAGCAAGGGAGGTTACTGGCTTTAAAGGGTATTATCAAGGAAAACGTCCTATTTATAAGAATAGAAAGGTCTCTTCATTTGGGTAACCGCACTCTTAAGACTCAAATTGCCTTTATCACTATAGCCCTGTGAGCTGGGGGATGTGGAAAACATCATTTTGTCACAGTTCTCCACTTTGCCCTCCGGATCTGCAGAGCAGGAGAAAAAAATGAAAAAAAAACAAAAAACAAAAAAACCCTCATTTGGCAACTTCTTCTGCATTCTCCACTCAGCTTCTACTTCGTCCAAGTGAATGGTTGCTTAGCTGAAGCTGGCAATCCTCACAAATACTGCCAAAGATAGTTTCCTAAGCAGCATCCAGAGCCACATGGGAAAAAAACGAAGAGGGAAGGAGGGATGGGCAGCACGGGGTTGGGGAGACCTAGGCTGGGCCACCAGCTTCACCTCCTAGGGGGGGTCTGAGCAACCTCTTTGTGTTCCCTTGAATTCCATACTTAATTACTGACTTCTTGGAGTGAGAAGTAATAATAAAAACAATCACATATCCCCACATTAAAAAACATTTGAATTGTTAAAGCTCAGGCTGTTTCAGGCACAAAGATGTCAAATTGCTTAAAGTTACACTGTGTCCCTGGAAGAGTGTGGCTTCCTTACTCTGTGGTGGTTACAGTGCTTATACTGATAATGGTGTTTCCACTGACAGAGTTCTGTCTAGCTCAAGCTAAAAGCCCAGCACCACCCCAAGCCAGTGTCTTCCTTCTCAGTTCCAGATTCTAGGAGGAACACCACCATTTCCCCAGAAAATGGTTTAAATATTAGAATTTCCAATGACATTTCTTTTGTGTTTGGTCCTCTGTAGATCCTTCTTCCAAAACTCATCTGGTGCAGGTCTTCTTTTCTCTCCTACTACTGCCAGAAGCTTAACCCTTGCCTTCCAATCTTCTGCAACAGTTTATCTCCCTCATTCTCTCCCTCTTCATTTATTATTTATCTGCCAGATATTTAATAAGTGCCTACTGTGTATCCAGTCACTGTTCTAGAGATAGTGCAGCAAGTGAAGGACAACGGCTAAAAGAGTTTAGAAGGATTTTTCTTCTCATTCAGCTTACACTAAATAGAGTCAGATGATAAACAAGAGAACTAAGGTGCTGTACAGAAAATATAACGATGTGATAAAATAATAAAATATCATGACATCATGATGTATAAAAATGGAGATGAGGATTTGGAAAAGTCAACATTCGGCTACCAGTTGAATTTTAATGAATAACTGACTTTTACATTCTATTCCCTGGTTTAAAAGGCACTAAAGAGCCACTTGTCAGTTGAGAAGGAAGTTTGAACTTCCTAACTTGGCCATCAAAATTTTCTACAAGCACATTTCTTTCTCATTGGGATCTCCTCCTCTACCCAGATTTTCTGTTAGGACACAAAATAGAACTTTGAGCATCTTTATGGTCACAACTTCATTTAGAAAAGATTTTTAATGTCTATTTACTTTTGAGAGAGAGAGTGGCAGAGAGAGAGACAGAGACAGAGTGTGAGCAGGGAAAGATGCAGAGAGAGAGAGAGAGAGGGAGAGACAGAACTTGAAGCAGGCTCCAGGCTATGAGCTGTCAGCACAGAACCAGACATGGGACTCGAACTCATGAACTGTGAGATCATGACCTGAGCCAAAGTCAGATGTTTAACCGATTGAGCCACCCAGGTGCCCCTGCAACTTCATTTAGAATGTGCTTCCACTTCTTTTCTCTGAATCTATATTTTAAGGCAAATTTCAAATCTCATCTTACCTAAGTCCATACTAATGATGCTTACATTTGTCCTTCCAAAGCCATTTTTATCCACACCATTCATGTGACCTTCCTCAGGGATGGGTTTCAACAGTTGTTTTGACCTGAGTAATAGGTAGAAAGAACACTAATTTGTGGAATAAAATCAGAAGGCCAAATGACTTTCATTTCTCATTGCCCCCTTAAAATGCATTCAGTAAAATATACTCTGATGTGATTCAGTGATAGACCTTAATTACAAGCAGTCTCTATTCAAAACTTAGTAAGCCTGGACCAATGTAATCGTTACACCTTCGAACTTTCAAGGTAAGTCTCCTCTCTGTCCGCAACAGGAGCCTATTTTAGATAGGAAGTTGAGAACAAAAGCTCCAGACCTTCTCAGGGTCTTTTCCACCTTTTCTTGTTTCTCTTACTAACTCGGGCTCTGACTCTTCCGAGGTTGGGGGTGGAAGGAGAGCTTCGGCAAAACAGGTTAGTGAAACAAGAAGTTCTTATCTGATGGGGGTGCCTGGGTGGCTCAGTCAGTTGAGCTACTGACTCTTGATTTTGGCTCAGGTCCTGATCTTGTGGCTCATGGGCCCATATCCCATGGGGTTCTCTGTCTCCCTCTCTTTCTGCCCCTCCCCTTTTCATGCTCTATTTCTCTCAAAATAAATAAATAAATAAACATTAAAAAAGGAAATTCTTAGCTGACGTGTTTCATATTCTCTGGGCCCCCAGATTTTTAAGGCTGACTCCCTCAGAGTGAGTGTGTGTGTGTGTGTGTGTGTGTTGAGACTTATTTGTTCATTGCTGACAGTCTTAGTTTCCTTGAAACAAATTTTCCTTTGTTGTACCATAGCTCTTCAGTGCCGGCTCTTTCAGTGGGACACTCTATATAAGCTCATTTTTGAGGTCTCAATGCCCCTCCAGCACTTTCTCAGGAGTTAGGTCTCTCTCTGTCAACACCACTCCCCCCCGACTTTTGTTCACAAAAAAAACACTAACATGTTATTGCAGGAACAACCCTAGGCATGTGGATGTGTCCCAGTGCAGCAGTGTTTCATTATTGTTCCACTGAGGAAGCATCTCAACCTCTCACCCTTCTCTTATCCTCTGTATTTCCCAGTCTGGAGTCAGACCTAGCCCATTGTGTGATGCTATGTGCTTTGGTGCACATAAGCATCTCCTGATACATTCTCTCTCTTGTGAACATACTTTGACCATACTTTGACCTAATGAATATAGTGCATTTGCTTGCTTAGATGCCTGTGGTTTCTAATTTAGCTGTGAATTTAGCAAAGTGCTTTGGTACCACTGCACAGAAAGATGCTTGTGGGGTGTATGAGTATGGTAATAAGTTCAAAGTGAAAAAGCTTGTAACTTTTTATGACCCAGAAAAATGTTTTTTTTATGGGGCTACCTGTATGGAGACTTACAGAAATCAATGCCTATGAAATAATTTAAGAGGTGGCTCGAACATTCATCTGTCTTCTTGCCTAGAATTAACTCTAAAAAGACAAACATCTTGCCTTTTTTCAGCAGTCTACAATAATGAATGGAACATATAATGGTATCTAACACATATTTAATGAATGAAGGAATCCAATTTTAAAGTTTTTATATAATCCCTGAGTATCTTCCTGGCTGAAATTAACATTAATTTCTCCCCTTCATATATTATGCTTTGAAAGCAAGAATTATTGTTACAATCTTAATTTTATTCCATAAATTACATCATTTTCCTCACGGCATGTTGGATCACCAGCAAACTAACTCCTTATAAAAATTTTAAAAATTGCCATGTAAAGTAACATCAATTTAGTTAAATAAGTCCATACTGAAGGCCCCCTACTTTTAAGGCACTGGGAAAGGCATTGAGGAGGAGAGAATGAAAAAGGAATCATTGTCTCCGTAAGAATTTACAATCTTATAGAAGAGATGAGATATGTGTGTAACTATAGTAACAGGAAAGTTCAGGAGCTCACTTATAAGACCCCTGAGTGGATAATAATACTTCTGCTTGGTTTAAATGTAGAAAGTATCATGTAAAAAAATTGCTTCTGTGTTAGACCTTGAAAAACAGTTACGATTTCAGAAGGCGGGGAAAGTCATTCTAGATCTATGCAAAGGTAGAGATGAGGTGTGTGGATATATTTGGGGACCAGCGTGTGAACTGGCCAAGTTTAAGGGTAGTTATACTCTCAAGGAGGATGTAAAACTGTAAGAGCAGGTGGAATAATGGCCAACATTTTTCCTGTAGGCAGAGGGAAACCTATGCAAACATTTGAGCATGGGAATCTGAAAGCCCAATGTGAAGATCAATTTGAGGAAACAGAGATTTAGGAGTCGAGGACTGAGCTGGCCCACTGCAGCAACGGGTGAAGGGTAATGATCGCCTAACCTAGGGCAGGGGTAAGAGGAACAGAAAACATGAATACATCTAAGGAACACAAAGATGAGTAGCACCTAGTAGGTAGGAATGAGCAGTTGGCTGACCAACAACAGTGAAAACAATTAAGCTCATCGTTTTCCTCCTCCAAGAGAGAACATGTTCTTTCAAATTGCTGCTTTGATAAAGGCAAGGGGGCTTCAACAAATGGCTATTTTCTTTTTTAGAAACTTGGGTCAAAAGAAGATCGGAATAACCAAATAACTATTTGAAAACAAGACAGAAATGAAGTCATTATTTTCTGTGTGGTTATGATTTGATAGAATTTATCAAAAGACAGTAGGTTAAGCCACAGTGCTCTCTCGCCAAGCCTCTACAAGAGCCACCCACTGGCCTCCTTGACCCTTGGCTTTCCCCCCTAAATCTATCCCCCAGGCGATAGCCAGAATTATCTTAGTATAAATCTGAACATGTTACTCTCTGCTCAAAACTCTCCCAAGACTTTTCCATGGCTCTCGGGATAATCAAAACGTGCTTTACCTGGCCCACTCTGATCTGCGTGTGCCCCCAACTGCATCTCATCCCTTTGCAACTCACTCCTTCCAATCAAACTGAACAGCTTGCGTGCCTAGCCCTCTCTCTTCCCCGGCCTCCTCACAGGCTGGGCAGCTTCCCAGAGCACTGGCCCACTCAATTAGAATGTTCAGGGCTCCTTTAGAATTCTGTACCACTCGTGACCTCCTCTCATAGGTTACTTCTTGCTGCTATGCACACCCCAAGCTGCCTGCACTTCCCTTCGTCATGCTTTGTTACCATCACCTAGCTCCCTACGGTAGTCTTTCAGGGCTAAAAAGAGAGATCAGGCTTGCTTATTCGCAGCTCTATCTCTGTTGCCCAATAGAGCGAGTATCACATAGGAGAAAATCAATAAATATTTATTGAATAAATGGAGTCGTGGTTAATTAAATCACTTTGGAGTTCATTCTCCTCATTTTTAAAACTGGGTATTGACTTTTAAGATTCCTTTAGTCACATATTTTAAGTAACCTTTGTCAATAAAGACAGAATTCAGCATCCCAAGTCAGAACCAGTAAACTCAACCAATGGGTCTGGTTTAAAATTTATATTTTACTGACTGTCTAAATAGCAAAGTCACTAATAATGCTAGTAAGAGGTTTCCTTATTCCTCAACCTGGCTTCATTTTGCAAACATTTCTCCTCTTCAGTTCACCTTAAACAGTAAAGTATGAGTAGCAAAGAAATAGAGGCAAATGATCATGAAAACTTCGCAAGAAAGTCAGTTTCCAGGCAGATTACCTCCTTGGAGTTTTCATAAATGGAAAATACATTTCAGCCATTTTCATAGAAGAGGATCCACAAATCCCATCTGATAATATTAGATCCCACGAGCTTTAGTGAACAACACCCCAAGGTGTTCCATTTGATACAAACTCTGTTACAATACTTCTTAAGATAAAATAAATGTGGTCCGCACATATATTCTCCACAGCATTCCTAGGAGAATGAGCTGAACACTGTAACAGAAACTTTTATTGAGTACTTATTACATACCAGGCGCTGTTTATTTACTTTACCTATATTAACTCATTTCATTCTGACACCAGTCCTATAAGGTGTAGAGCATTATGATCCCCATTTTATAGAGGATGAAACTGAGGTACTCTCACAAGTGGACATAGTAAGAATATAGCTAGGATATGGACCCAGCTATTTTAGCTCATGAACTTGATTAGTTGATTATACTGCCTTGGTGAAATCCTCCCCAAACTAGAATATTTAATATGCAAACACCATTTGGAAGTATTATCTTCTATTCCCTCATTTGAGAATAAAAAACAACTGAAAACCTAGTGACACTCTGAGCTCTTTGTAGAAAATAAAAATCAGTGGCATGGTCAAATATTGGCTCAACTTGCTCATTTTATTGAGCAGAATATATATAACTACTTATGTTCCTCACTTTTACTTAAAGTGTTCTAGTTTCAGTAGCTTCAGAGTCAGATGCAACTAACAGGAAGCATTATCAAGCCTTGATTTCATCACAAAAAAAATGACACTCTTGATCTCCAGAATTTGTCCACAGCTTGAAAAGGCAAAATGACAATGCTCTTAATCTTTATATAAAAAGAAATAGAATTTAAAGGAAAAGAGAAAAAAAATCACTTCTTTTATTTTCCGGGGTGAGGGGGGTGGATCTCACATTCCTTTGTATGAAACAAAAATAATTGATACATTGGTGAAACCGGCGAGCAGGAAATTGTCCTACTTTCTTCCTTTTCCTGTCCATCCAGCTCTCAGAGTAGGTATGTTTACGTGTATCTAATCCTTGAATTGATTTATTAAGCTGAGTTTACAAGTTAAAAAGGAAGAGGTCCTGAGAAGATAATTACAGGAATACAAATCAAGAGAGACAACTTTGAAAGAATAGTAATTGTGCTTCTTGAAACTGACCTTAAATCCCTAAGAGGAGGAAGAACAGCTGAAAGCAACCTTTTCTCTCTATTCAGAAGTGATGGCGAATTAATTGTGCAGTTTAGCTGAACTTTGCTTTTCCTTGTATCCTAGGAGAAGATCTCTGACAGACTGGGAATTTTTGCTTGTTAGTATCTAGAGACAGTTCTTAATAGCACATGGTCTCATTGGAAAACCCTAATTCCCAAAACAAACAAAGAGGAAAAGGTGAACATAATCATCCACTGGAAAAGGAAAAAAGAAAATAGTATGTTTGGAAAATATTTATTTTGATAATTTAGTTTTAAATAATCCCTAAGAAAAACCCTTGCCAACATCAGCAGTCTGACTACAGGACCCAAACTTGCTCATCCATGAAGATGTAGAAGGCTTGTGTCCTACGTGGTTTCATAGTTATTTTGATTAGGAATACTAATGATTAGCACTTTGGTTAGCGCTTAGTGAACATTTTATCTACTTGTAGTTTATCAGCTAATCCATGCAGTTCTAGCAAAGAGAAGGTCTGAGCATTTGCAAATAAATAGCAACACTTTTGCTATTTTTTTGATAGTAAAAATGAAAGCATTAGAATTCTAACTTATTTCAAACTGGCTATTTCCATGCATGAACATACCATTTCACTTAGCTACTGTTACCTTATGATGCCAATTCTATAGCTCCCTTCATTTAATCATGATATATTCATTCATCCATTCAACAGCTGTTAATTAAGCACATATATCATATTTGAACTACGTTAGGCACTGGCAAGGAAAAACATAAAACAAAAAAATGGTCTCTGCCCTCAAAGGTCTTTATTTGTAACTTTAAACTCTACATCTTAAGATTTTTTTAGAAGTGTAAGTGGCATCACAATCCATCTAATTTTTCAGGCAGAAATGAGTCAAGCAGTCTATAGGGAAAGAGATAGGCTTCTTTGGGCTTTCCTGAAAGAATGCCAGAGGCTTCAGAGTCAACCCAAATGTGGTACCTTTCCTTTTCTCTTAGTAACAAGAATTGCTTAATGCTTTTAAAAAGGAAAACGTGGGGCACCTGGGTGGCTCAGTCGGTTAAGCGTCCAACTTCAGCTCAGGTTATGATCTCACAGTTCGTGGGTTCCAGCCCCGCGTTGGGCTCTGTGCTGACAGCTAGCTCAGAGCCTGGAGCCTGTTTCAGATTCTGTATCTCCCTCTCTTTCTGACCCTCCTCTGTTCATGCTGTCTCTCTCAGAAATAAATAAAACATAAAACAATTTTAAATAAAAAAATAAAATGGAAAACGTGTTGCAACGTAAAATACACAGGTGATGACTGAGGGGTGCGCTGGGTCGGAGTCCTTAACATCTCAGCACGTGTAAAAATGCCTCCAATGACTGGAACTCAGTCTATGTTGGCACATCCATCTCTTCTTCCCAGAAGCTCTGAGTACCTTCTGTATGTGTCGGACCCTGTTGTAGGTGCTGGGTGTCTGTAGACTTGACTTCCAAGTTACTCATGGTCCTACTGTACAGCATGTATAGAAAATAAGTCACGTGTGTAGTCCTTAACTTATCAAGGACAATATGCTCAGGATTTTTAAAAATTCAAGAGGTATGTGGTACCTGGGTGGCACTGTAGGTTAACGGTCTGACACTTCCTTTAGGCTCAGGTCATGATCTCGTGGTTTTATGGGTTGGAGCCCTGCATTGGGCTTTGGACTGGCAGCAAGGAACCTGCTTGGGATTCTCTCTCTCATTGTCTCTCTACCCCCGCCCCTACTCATGTTGCCTCTCTCTCTCTCAAAAATAAATAAACTTAAAAAAAATTTTAAGAGGTGCTCAATAGAATGTAGACTCAAAAACACCCCCACATTTTCTAATGTTCTTTTCCTGAGGTTAAATGGAATTTGGTGTAATTATGGAAACAGACTATTCTTGGACAATTTTTAAAAATGTAATCTGAATCTAATGGCACTGGGACATGTATCGGGGGCCAATTCAGATTTTACGGAATAAAAAGCATTTTTTGCTGCCAATGTTGTTCTGAAATTAATCACAAAATGTGGTGTTTTTTTTCAGTGACATCAAAAATCATAAACTAATCAATAAATCAACTAAGGCTAGAAACCACCATCAGCTTGTAAATTGATTTACTATCTATTATATTCCCTCCATAGAGGAATATAATAGGCACTTTCACAGTTTAATGTTTCTGAAATTGAGATATAATTCAATTTATGTGCACATTTTATGTAATAATATTTCTTTTCCAAAAAGCTGTTCTCAGATTCAGGGTGAATCTTATAATGAATAGTGCCAGATTTAAAGAAAGACATTAGTTGCAGGCCCACTAACTGCCAATCTTATAACTATATGTTCCATACTAAGCGTAAATATCGGAATCCAATTTACTTTTAAATGTTTCACATTTTGCTACAAATGGAACAATCAACACTCTTTCATCTAGTTTCAAAATCCACAATCACTTTCTTTGAAATACCTCACTGCCAGAATCAGAAATTCTCTCTTCATGCTTTCATGATCTCTGCTTGAAAGTAAGAATAGTTTCTTATTTATCTCTACACATTTCTTGTAGGGAAAGCCATGTCCTAGTCATTTTTGTATCACTGGAGTCCATAATAATGCTTTAAAAATAGTAAATGTTGAATGAATGAATAATGAAAGAAGGAATGAGGAAATAAAAACACTGGACACAAGGAGCTCTCAATAAGTGTTAGTTGAATTACAACGCGCTACTTAGGTTGACTGACAGAGTGCATCGCCATAGCTCACCGATCAAGTTTTAATACTTTTAGGTAGTCTTTGCCCTTGTACCATCAAGAGGAAATTAGTAAATGCTAATACAAACAATTGTTTTGATATTTGATTTTATGTATATCGAAGACCTGTATATCTTCAAGAGTCTTAGTATGTCGGTCATTGGCTCAAACTGACTTCTCATATACCCAACTATTTGTATGATGTTGCCGTTTATTAATGTGTCATGAGTCACTTTTATCTTAAAGATGACTTTTTGAAAATAAGAATACATTTGAAACACAACCTTCTTCAGTGATTACTTTCTACACATATTCTAGTATTAAATTACTTTTAATGTATTCTCACCTTTACACTTTAACATCCATGTACCTAATAACGTCTAAGACCCATGGGAATCACCAAACCTAGCATTTTGTTTCTCAACAGAACTCATCCATTTAGGGTTGTTGCTGTCGTTTCTCATTTATGTTATAGCTTTTCCCCTGATGAGTTACAACAGCCCATTAAATTCAAAAACTGCTTTAAGTAAATGGGGCCAGTACAAAGAAATATATTTTAGGGGTGCCTGGGTGGCTCAGTTGCTTACGCATCTGACTTCGGTTCAGGTCATGATCTCACAGTTCATGGGTTAGAACCCCACGTGGGGCTCTGTGCTGATGGCTAGCTCAGAGCCTGGAGCCTGCTTCAGATTCTGTGTCTCCCTCTCTCTCTCTGACCCTCTCCAGCTCACGCTGTCTCTCTCTCTCTCTCGAAACAAACCAAAAAATTTTTAAAAAGAAACATATTTTAATACAACTAATGAGAACAGTTGTGGGTTTTTGTTTTTTTTTGCAAATGCTCAGTGACCTCTAAATTAGAAATTTTAAATCTATTTATAAGTTACTTATTATCTAATAGCAGAGACTATTTTACCAATGAGATCTCTTGAGGTATAAATGTAAATAGGCAAGGGGTGACTGGGTGGCTCAGTCAGTTAAGCATCCAACTTTGGCTCAGGTCATGATCTCATAGTTTGTGGGTTCAACTCTCACATCAGGTTCTGTGCTGACAGCTCAGAGTATACAGCCTGCTTCAGATTCTGTGTTTTCCTCTCTCTCTCTGCCCCTCCCCTGCTCATGCTCTGTCTCCATCTGCCAAGTCTCAAAAATAAATAAAACATTACAAAATTATTTTTAAAAATGTAAACAGTTAAGAATAAAGGATCTCAGACCAAGCTCTGTAGTAGTGCTATTTATAGGTCACACACACAAAAAAGAAAGAATCAAAAGATGGAGATAAGTGCTGGTGACTGAATCAAGAGACAAGAGAAAACGGTAATCATGAAAACAAAGAAATTTTCTGAGAAGGCAGTGGTCACAGTACTGATGCTACAGCGAGGACAACTTAGCTGAGAAAATTGAAAGGAGCAATGCTTTAGCATCTTGATCCTAAAAATTAATGAGATCAATGCAGCTTGCATCTTAAAAGCCATTGGAAGTTTCCATGGAGTTGGGAGATAGAAGACCATTTGGAGGGAAATGAGTTGAAAATTGGATTTGAGGAAACAGAAACAGTTATTACTCCTCGTTTGCGTAGCTCTGCAGGAATGGGCAAGGCAGGGCAGTGCAACAGAGTAGAACATGGGTTAAAAGACAGCCTATAAATGTTTCCTAACTTTGGCTGAACTATGTGTTGTAAAGATGAGATTGAAGTAGTCTTGGGGTCAGATCAAAAGTCCTTATAGACCTTGTTAAGAATTTTGTTGTGAGATTTTAGGCTTAGCGTAATGGTAAGCCATTCAAGTTCCTGCACATGTGCAGTTTATGGTCTAGTGTGGGAGAGAGAGATGAATCGAATGTCTCAAATAAATATAAAATTGTAACCTCCATGCATGCTAAAACAAAGAGATATACAGTGCTGTGGGAACACCTGGTAAGAGGGTTTGATATCACAGAAGTCAAGTTTCCATGAAAAAATGACAAGTGGAGAAGGAGTTAAGTGGAAAGGAAGTAAAGTGGTGTTCAGTGGGCTGAGCAGAAGCACAGATAGTGTGAAAGGAGACGGTATGGCCTGTATGAGGAACTGAAAGGTCAATGCGATTGCAATATTGAGATCAGGGAGCAGCACTGCACACGTTCAGAGTTGTCCTTCGCCTAAAAACAATGAGAGATCATTCAAGCACTTAAAACAGAAGCTGGGTCATGCATTCTTTTATGAAGAAAGCCCACTGGAATATGGAGAATGGATGACGGTGGAGGGATCTGAATAGATACAGGCACACCGGCTCATAGGACTTTTTGTAACTGTACAGAACACAGAAAATGGTAGGTTGGGCAGCCTTGGAAGAAATGATGATGAGTGGATGATTGAAAGAAAAATTTTATGAATTAAAAACTGTAAAGACTTAGTGATATATGGGTTATGGATGTAAAATTTCATCTGGATGTTTACACAGTTGTTCAGGGTATTCACAATGAGTCAATCGAGCCATCAATCAATAAGCATTTATCGAGTGCCTGCCATGACATCAATAGATCATTCCTTTTACAGAAGCCTGGAAATTATTTATGCATTAGGAGCAGACATCACATTCTAGGCAATGTTTATCTCCATTGTTTTTGACACACTGAAAACAAATCAGCCATTGTTGGTGAATATGCATTGTGTCTTAGGGATTTGGGAACAAACAGTGCCTTCAGAAACTACACTAAGCTCAATCAAAAGGGATGACAAAATCGTCTCTACCCAGTACAGCCTGCACAACTATGGCTCAAGCAGATGAACGTGGCAGTTGGCTGAGAAACGCTTGGAGGGTGATTCCCCAACACAACCACCCGATTCAGTTACGTACTCACCTCCTCATGCCACGTGTACTAGTAAACCTAAAGTCACACATGTCCCTAATTCCATTCTTAGTTGAATCTTGAGGAGAGAGTGACAGCATTAACCTTGGGGAGTCCCGGTTAGCTTTACTCTAACACAAGGAAGAGAGACGCTTTGAAAATATCATGAAGATGAGTTTTCTGGTGTGTCTGTCCCTCTACTTACTGGGAAAGATAGCTAAGACGTCAAATAAGTCTAACCCAAGTTTTAGAATATGAGAGATTTATTTTCAGTGTCACTGTTTATTGTGGTGCCTGCGAAAGTCTGCTCAGAAAGGCTTACTTGTCATTAGTCAAACTATTACCTGATACATGAGGAAATCTATTCTTTAGTTCTGTCTTCTTCCTCTGTTACCAAACCACATATATTTGAGAGAGAAAGCACAATGAGGGAGATGAGCCCCACACTTGGTGTTAGGAGAGCATGCTATGAATTCTGATTCTATCACTTACAAGGTGTATTATCCTGAAAGGTATAATATTACATTTCTCCAAATCTCACAACACTATCCACTTTACAATCTCGTTCAGATAAAAAAAAAAAAAAAAAAAGTAACAAACATAAAATTACCTAACTGGCTCTGGCATTTAGTATGTGCTCATTAAACGTTTGCTAAATCTTACCAAGGCTGCATTACTGCACCTAGAGTCATATCCACTATTGTAGGTTTCTGAATCTTTATCTGGTAGTACTCATCTTCCATGATCAGTCAGAGTAATTCAGGTCTCTTTTTACAATTTAGTCTGGATATTAATTAAAATCAGTTCACTAACCAAATGATTTTCCCTTATCATTTTGCAATTTCCTTTATAAATCTCACTATGAATTTTATAGTCTTCTCCATCAACCATATGTTATACTTCTTATGTTTATGAAGATTCTATGTGTGATCTAAAAGTAAGAAAGTGAAGATTTCATATAAATTATGTGGGAAAGAAGCAAAAGAATGCAGAATATTTCCTGGCTTCTTTCACGCTGAACTGCTGTAGCTTTAATAACTTCTGCACTGCAGTGATTATGAAACTAATGCGTATTTTTAAATGTTAACTCAGAGTGTCAGACATTCACTTATATTCGGCAAAATCTTAGGAAGAACAAGTTGGAGGGCTAACAATAACATGGGCTGTTAGACATATTTTCTGTCGTTCACATTTTGTGAAGACTCTATCCTCTAATCGTTTTTATCTAAATTATATTGTAATCCTCACTTTCTGAGAGCCTTGAAGTTGGAAGTAAGAACTTGATGTTAATGTTAATTACAGGAGCAAGTTGAAATGTATTTTAACAAAAGCATGAGACAGTGAAAGTCAAATAATCCCTTGGAGATTTTAAGCTTCTCTTAATAGGCAAAAGAATCTAGGATGAAATTTGGGGAATTCATAACCCTTTTAATAGAGAGAAAGAATCTTGCATCTCACAGCACAGAAAATGATCTGATTAGCTTTCCTTTTCTCTGGAGTTCTGTATGAACTCCAGAAACTGTCCTATTCGTGGAAACAAATGGAAAGATGCTTCAAGAAATCACACTTCTCTACAGTCAAAAACATGACTCCATTCACAAAACATCACCTCTCTCAGCTTAGCACACTTAACCTTAAGAAAATGAAAATACTCACCTTAGAACTAACATGCGAAATCATCAAGATGCTGTGGTATTTTTTCATCTAAAACCTGAGCACCTCTAAATGAGAGACTTTATCTTTGAAAGTAACTATCCCTCTGGAAGACAGAACTTGAACTTTTAAAGCTAGTTCTTAGTTGTTGCTGTTTTCCCTTTCTTATTTACGTTCTCGAAACAGATCTTCAAGTTTTAGGAACCCTTTTTTCAAATGAACTGTAGCATCCAAACCAGCTATTGTTGTTTGCTTTATTTTTTTCATGAGATTTGTTCGTTTATGAAACACATCTTACTAAAAAGACAGATTGGGGCACTAATGAGCTTAATGCTATTTTATCAGGGCAAATTGGGAAGTTAATTCAGAGAGGCAGGTCCGTGATGAGCATGCTCTTACCTATTCTCATTACTTCTGTTTATTCCATATGGATACCTGTTCCTGGCAAGTTACACACTTGGTACACTTCTTGCCAAGATTCACATCAGATATTTTGTTGTATAACTTAACTACCCAGAATAAATCTTTGACGCTAAGGTTGTCATAGGAGACTATGAAATAATATGAGCAGGAACATTTATATAAAGCATATTTCTTTCCGGAAGTTTGATCTCATTTTCAAGCTCAGTACCTCTGACAGGCAGGAGGCAGTAGGAAGCAACTTATCAAATCAAAGACTTGTGGATCTTCTCTATTGCAAATGTCAGAATCCCTCGAAATTGTTTTGTGAAATGACTGATGTTCTACATACACCTGGGTAACTAACAACGCAGCACTCTCACATCTGACCTGAATAGTACAGATGCCTGACTGGCCCAGATTGTTACAGAATTAAGGCCATAGACTAGTGGATGACTCAACTAGGTCCCCAAAGCAGAGAGAGGGGAAGTATCTGTTGTCTGAGATACATGCTATCAAATAGTGACTGCTTCTCTCTTGGTTAAGGAGCAACGCATGCACATCACGGTGAGAATCCCAACTCCTCTTTTAGCATTTTCCTTAGCCCGCTGTGCTACCTGCATTTTTCTGATTTCATCAAACAGAGGAGGGTTATTCCAATCAACACTGAGCAGAGCTTTAACCCATATGTGGCCCGTTTTTCAATATAGCAGCAGCCTAACTTTTCAGCTACTTTTGGGGAGAATGGAGGTTCACTGCTATCCTCTGCTCTCACAAGATGCTCCCCGGAGCAGGGATAGACAGCAGAGGCAAAACTGAGGATGCTCAATAGACTACTAATCAACAGCTCAATGTACCTTGGCCCCAATGTTTGATATCAAAATCAACCCCACCTAGGCTCAAATCTCCAGGAAACTTCAAAGAAATGGTCAGCTCCTTTTAGTGTTCTGCTCCTGACAGATGCCAGTTGGAGCAGAAAGGCATGAAGTCTGCTACTACCTACTCGCATTTATTTTGATTGCAAGCTATTGCAATTACCCACCAAGCCTTTCCGTCACTTTCATCTAATCAATAAACAACAGGCTCTTTAAGCAGACACTGGAGGGAGCCAGACCGGTAGCTTGAAGGGAAATTTTGGTAGCTAATCAGAACATTTTCAAGCATTTCTTTTCCTGCTTGTTTTTTTTTTTTCTTTTTCTTTTCTTTTTCTTTTTTTTCACTCTTATCGCCCTTGCACAAACCCCCTGGTCCCCAATCCTCCACGTCTGATCTGTTTGGTGGGAAACTTTTGTCTAATTTCTGGACACAAATTAAAGGCAAGTGACTCTATTAGATTCTTAATTCTGGTCTGCCTATCATATTACTGTTGATCTGGTTTTGTATGTTTTATTTCAACCGTCCACCATCCTATCAACAGTAAGCACGTTATAATATGCGGATTCAGATTTTCTCCTGGTTAGTTGTTTTTTGTTTTTGTTTCTTCCTGTTGCTGCTTCCTTAGGATTCTTCCAGTTTCCAAAGAACAACTGAAGTGTCCAAATATCTTTTATTTTATTTTCATTATACAGGCCATCAGTTATGAACAAATGTAGGTAATCAACAGGCTTATATATCCATGAAAATCTACACACCTTCACTCACATGCAGGCTAAATTTTAACTATTAGGGAATAATTCTCCTTTCATTCATGTTGGCTTTAAATAAAGTGATTTAAATTAATTCCAACCACTCCTTCCTCGACCTTGAATGGGTTTAACACCCTTTGATGGTGTTGTTTGGGCTTTTCTCTCACATGCTAATGAGGCATTCACTTAAGCTGCCACAACGTCATACAATCCTTGGGCAATTCTCACACTTGCTAATGACCTCTTCTTTAGAGAGCCCTGAATCTTGGAGGAGAGGAGCGGGAAGTGAATTACTGGCCTCCTATAGACCTAACCTGAAAATATTTTCTGAAAATAGACATGTATGGCTGACTGGTCCTTTCCTGGAAGAGTAATTGCTGCGGAAGAGACTCACTGCTACCTGCCACTCACAGAATGTCTACTTCGTATCCAGAGCAAACAACTCTTGTTTTTCCACAGCCTGCTTTAGCACCAAGTAACCCTGTTTTTCCTTTAACATGAATTTCCCAAATGTCCAAATAATGTGCTACTGCTAGTGCTCCCTTCCTCACAACTATGGGTGACAAGGCTTGATTAAGCTGGGCCAAAGAAGGAATATGGAAAAAGCTCTCATCTTACTACCTAAGAGAATGACTGGAGTCTTCCAAGGCCCTCGGGAATTTAGCTGGAACCCATTCCTTCTTCAAGCAACTTTAGGAAAATATCTAGATGGAAGCCCACAGTGAACACGCTGAGTGGTTCTGCATGTTGGCTGCCCGTTAGCAAAACCTTTAAGCCACGCCTGCTCACACCCCACCTCAGACCAATTAAATCAGAATCACTGGGGCTGGGAGTCCAGGCCTCCATGTTTTCCAAATCACCCTGCTCCATTCCAGTGAATAACCAAGGTTTAGAAACAAGAGAGTAGGCAACAGGGAAAGGAGTATTGGCAAGCAAGAACAGAGGACAGTTAGCTTCCACTCCCAGGACTACCTCTGCTCAAGCACTGTCCATGATTACATCTCCCTTTTGGAGGAACACATCTGCCAGATCTAGAGTGAGCAATCTTCACACTTGGCTCTTCTTCTTTACATGATTCTGTTTTTCATATTTCCCCGTGCCACATGAATGGATCCTTATAAGACACAGCACTCCGCACTGTCAGCAGTGTGGAATGATCACTGTTTTGTCTTCCAAAAATGCAACCATAGCTGATAGTCACATGCTCAGGAAAAACAATTTAAATAATAATAATGGAAATTCCTTAACAACTATCCATTTTTTAAATATATCTTCTCCGTCTGGATAGATTTCTTCTCTTCAGTCTAAAAACATGCCCCATTTTAAAAAATTATATAAAAAATTCTTTCCAAGACTGCATATCCCTTCAAGTTACTACTGTCCTTCTCCCTTTATGATGAAACTCAATATAAGAGCAGAATACATT
This sequence comes from Crocuta crocuta, assembly GCF_008692635.1. Lineage (NCBI taxonomy): Eukaryota > Metazoa > Chordata > Mammalia > Carnivora > Hyaenidae > Crocuta > Crocuta crocuta. The sequence goes on from NW_027530502.1 coordinate 799,937, forward strand.
TAGTTTCTCCATTTAGTATCTCTCCTTAGTCTCACAATCCAGTTACTTCTTAGCTCTCTGCCATTTGGCTTCTGTCCCCACTGCTCTGCATAAAGATTTTTTTTCTAGTCCTAGATCAACAATGTACTCATAATCCAGTGATCACCAAACCCAGGAACTTCTCAGTTTTAGGAACTCCTGAAACAATGTGGAGCACTAACTACTTTATTTTTTTTTTTTTAATGTTTTATTTATTTCTAGGAGAGAGATAGAGACAGCATGAGCAGGGGAGGGTCAGAGAGAGAAGGAATCACAGACTCTGAAACAGGCTCCAGGCACTGAGCTGGCTGTCAGCACAGAGCCCGACGCGGGGCTCGAACCCACGAACTGCGAGATCATGACCCAAGCGAAAGTCGGACGCTTAACCGACTAAGCCACCCAGGCGCCCCTGAGCACTAACTACTTTAAAGCATCTTTTAAAACATTGCCCTGGTTTGTCTTCTGTTGCTCTATCATCTTTCCCTTATTCTGTTCCCTTCAAACAACGAATTTACCAAGTTCATTTGTCAGCTCTCCTTTTTAATTTTAATACCAAGATGTCTTAAACTAAGGTCTACAAAATGTGGGGTCTACCTGTCTGCACCTTTTGTTTCTGGCAAAAAGAGATACACAACTTTGATCATATTTTCCAGGGTTTCATAACTCATAGGGTAAAGAACTTAGAATACGCTACCTCAGTCAGAAGTCTTCTCTACTCCTGTGTCTGCAACTATCAGCTTCGAAGCAGGTAACTCCTGGCTCTGCACCTCTCATCTCCCTCCACACTGCAGACAGACTTTTCCAAAGGACAGTCAGGCAAGTCTACAGGAGACACAGCTGGCCTCTCAGATGTACTGTATCCCACCTCACCGACCAGCACTTCCTTATGACTTTCCTATGCCTTTCAATCAAAGTGTCATATTCTCATATGTCCAATGATAGGGCCTTGGAAACCTAAAAACATTTCTGCCCCCACATCATGAGTCAAAAATCCAGTTGGTCTTATTTCCAAATGGCCTCTTGAATCCTCACTTCTTGCCCACCCCACCCCCCCTTTCCTATCCTGCCTCAGGACTTTATTCCCTCTTACATGGGCCGATACTACAGTCTCTCATTTGTCAGATTCCCCTCAGTTTGTCTCACCCTAATCATCCTACATCCATCTTCCAAATCCTTCTTCCTGATCTCGCACTCCAATTATGTTTTTCCTCTGCTTAAAACTTTCAATGGTTTCCAATTTCCTACTGAAATACACAAGCTTTCAAGCTCCTTCGCTTGGCGGTCTGAATTTACACTCCTACGCTCATCTTTTAATTGCCTGCAACAGTGGACAGCTCTTCATTCTCAAAAGATAGTCTGTTTCCCTGATGGCTACACAGTACTTACATTATGTTCAGGACAAAAGAGACAGTCTTCCATCATTTCCTTCAAAAATTTTACATGTCCTTCAAGGTTCATCTCAACGCAGACTTCATGAAATATATGCAAAAGCTCTGACTGAAATATGAAGTTTCCTTCCTCTTATTTTATTTCTTGGTTAACGAATAAATAAAACCTGAGACCCATTCATCCTTAAAAAAAAAATAGATCTAATGTCACCTAATCCAAGATGAGTTTTTTTGGGTTTTGTTTTGTTTTGCCTCTTTTTTCCTCCTGAGCTTCCTAAATATTCTGTTCCACCTGTTTCTTTACAATTTTTAGTAGCACTTACTTCATTATACAGTAATTATGTATTCTTAGATATTCAGCACTCAAGGATGAATAACTTCTCTTTCATCTTTTTTATACCCCAAAGTTAGCACATAGTAAATGCACAATTAGTATTAAATGCCTCTGAATCATGTGATATTACCAAATTCGGTGCCCATAATATTTTTGTTAACAAAACTTATATGCAGACTTTCATAATTGCTTCTGTCTGCGCTGTCACAGTTGTCGAAGAGTGATCTCCATCTGAATCACCACATACTCAATAATACCTGCTGAAGTGAATTGAATTATTCAGGTTGAGAAAACTTAAGATATGTCAACATTGGCATTTACTTTGACCTCTAAGTCTCTGAATATAACCTCCAGTCCTTCTAACCCTCTCATTGGTGGTTCCCATATCAATTCCTCATCAGTTTCCTGAAAATTCAAACCTTCACTCACTTCTCTAGGTTGATGAGCCCATCCTTAACCCTACGTTGTTTTCCTCTTGGCCCAATCTGAATTTCATGGTTAATTATTTTAACTGTTCTACTGGCACCCTTGATTCGCATACTTCCTTACCCATTTACTGATCTCACTACAAACAAGGCCCACGTGGACATCCAGGCAGCATAGGACTACTAGAAATGAACTTGCCAACCCACCAACCAACCCACCAACCAACCCACCAACCCACCAACCAACCCACCAACCCACTAACCAACACTATTCTTTGTTAAACAAGTTTGACTAATAGACAAAGAAGACTTCATATTCTTCCCACTATTGTCAAATGTCGTAGGGTTGTTGTTTTGTTTATTTTTTTTTCCCTATCCCTGGATAAAATCTCAGCCAGGCTGTATCGATTTTCTAATCCCATGTCTAGCCCATTCTAAATCACATCCAGTCCAGTCTAGTCAAGTATGAACTCAAATAGGCAAAAATAAAGTTTCTTCCTTCCTCTAGCTCGGCACTGGTGACATCTGGAAATTGGAATTACAGGGTTCAGATCATTGTGAGCTTGGAATCCATTCAAAGAAACATTGACTGTAGTCTGTGGGTAATGGGAGGCATCTTCTAGGTTGTAGGAGGACTGGAGTGGAGGAAGAATTGTAATGGTTACCTTTCCTCTCCCTATTCTGCTTCCCCCTCCATTTTGTCAACAGTGCCCTGGCCCCTCCACCATTAAGCTGAGGTAGGGAATGTAGGGAAAGGAGATAAATGGATAAAAGGAGTCTGTTTGGCAGACATGTTTGTGATTTGGCATCATTTTCTTCTGTGCATAACACATACCAAAGGTGACTTATGGTGCACACTTATGGTTTCTACTGAATACTGCTCTCTTGACTGCCTCCCCTGACTTTACCCTGAGGATATTTGTAGCTCCCTAGTTTTAGAAGCACCTTTCCTCCAGATGCCATCTCATCTCAAGCAGCTGATTGGGACAAGGTTCCTTTTAAGGAGACCATGGGCTGGCTCCCTTGTTGGGGAACCTAGTAAAAAGGAAACATAACCCATTGATAGTGGAATTCAAATAGCTCCCAAAGCATACCATTGTCTTGTTTTGTGACATTCAGCCAGATCCTTAACTTTGGACTAAACTCTAGGGGAGTCGGGTCAAGTTTTCCAGGTAATGTGATCAAATGCCTTTCTCTCATTTGTCTATGTGTAAAAGCATTCTACCTCTCTCTGTGGGTGTACTGAGGGTGGTGAACACACTGAAAACCAAGAACTCTTTCAGGAAGGGTACCTTTGTTTTGTGTTTCTTTCAGAAAGGGTACCTCTTCTTCAACACCTCTTGGATCAATATTGACTTCTCTCTTCTATTCCAGAATGTGAAGAACCAACTGTTACAAAACCAATTTCGTGATCTTTCAGCATGTCTTGAATAGGTAACCGGTTATCTATGGAACTGTTATCAGCTTTAGGGCTCCAGCCAAAGTGAAACAGAAAGAACCACAATTGTACTTATTGTCGTTTCTCTACTGGTATTACTTCAAAGATGTGGTCTCCAAAGCTCAGTTGAGTTCTCAGCACAGCCCTTCCCCTCCTTTAGTGAGTGGTTGTCTTGTGCTGAGCAAGGTTGTCCTCCCTCACCTTGTCCTTACTTTCCCTGCATAGGGATTCCAAAGCTTCTCCTCTCTACTCAGCTGTTACCACCCTTACTGGCAGGAGGTGGTCTTGCCTCTTAATTCCTCTCAACTGTCTGCCCATTTCCAAACTTAACCTAAACTGTATGCCCATTATGCCTTCTCCTTGCCGTTTTCTCTCTAGTGACAGAGAATAAAATTTCCTGTCTAATATCTGAAACCAAACTATCTAACCTTGTCAAATTTCTCCAGCCTCCTCTTCTGGTTTCGTTTGGGACTTTCTGCAATGTCTTTTATAGGCCAACTGTTTCCAGATTGCTTCCTGAGACAACTGCTTTTCTCACTCTATCTACCTTTCCTAAATAATTACATTTGTGTTTATCATTTCAGCTACCTCCCCTATGCTGATGATTCCTGAATGCCTGTATTTCTTCACTGATAGGTCTATTCTGGACATTCCACCTGAACATCTCACATACATTTGAAACTCGGTGTTGAAAAGTGAATCTATTCTCTCTCCAAAACTGTACCCCTTCTCTGTGTCTCAGCACCACCTATATTTTCACATTTAATCATCCTCTAAATCCAAGAGATTTTTAACTTCTATTATTTTTTTCATTTCCTTCTTTCACATCTTTACCTCCCCTAACATAGACCTTCATCATTTCTAACCTGGTCAACTACAACAGCCTCCTATCCTATCTGTCTGTACTGAAGTCCTGGTACCCTCCAAAGCCAGGGTATTCATCACCTACTGTTGTATTACAAGCTACACCAAAATGCACTGGAAACAACAGTTATTATTTCACACAATTTCGGAAGGTCAGAATTTCAGGAGCAGCTTGATTGGATTATTTTAGCTCAGGGTGTCTCCAGAGGTTGGAGTCACCTGAAGGCTTAACCAGGAAAGGAGGATCCACTTCCAAGATGGTTTTCTCACATGGCTGCTGACAGAAAGCCTCAGTTCTTTGCAATGAGAGCCTCTCACAAGGCTCTCTGAGTGCCCTTCCAATGTGGCAGCTCTCTTTCTCAGAGCCACTGAATCTGTTATAACTATATATCTATCACCGCACCTACTAACAACCTAGAAGATGCCTCCCATAACCCACAGTCTACAGTCAATGTTTCTTTCAATGGGTTCCAAGCTCACAATGATCTGAACCTTGTAACTCCAATTTCCTTTACTTTTCTTTCATATAGTATCTTCTGAAAACACCAAATTGCTTATTGTCCCCGATACTCTATGTTGTTTCTTGGCCCCAAGACTTTTCTCAGGCCACAATTTCTGTGTACAGTTTCTTGCTCTCTGTGACTGGTTAGATTATATTCATTTATTGAGACCCAACTCATACGTCACCTGCTCGAGGAAGTTGTCTTAGAAATATTACTCCTACCTTCAGCCTCAGGACTCATCTTACTTCCTTAACATCTCTTATGATTATAATAATTGTTTTCTATTGTAACAACTTGGGCATATTCTCACTATATCAATAGACTGTAAGCTCACTGAGGGCAATACAATCATTATCTTGCATCTCTATATAAAGTAGTATAACTTCAGCTGCTATACAGATTCCTAAAATAGCACTGTATATATCTGTTTTGATGACATATTTCATCCTAGTGCTTCTTGGAGAACCGGGAGCACAATCAAAATGGTCTGACATCTGCTGGATAGGTTATCTGTTGTCCTTCCCAGTTTCTTCAAGTAGATTTTCTAGACCTAGGCTAACCTCCATAGCAGACCAGAAGTGGTGAGCCATACTTAGTTATAAGTCTTTAAAGAAAACTCTGCATCCCTGTTGTCAGAATATTCTGGTCTGCCTCATTTGATGGCCTCAAGACAATCATAAAGCAAAGCTCAAGTGAACTTAGGCTGAGAACCAGAAAACCAAATTCTAGCCTAGTGAGAGCTAATACCTTACCAGGGGCCCTAGAAAAGCAGTACTAATAGCAGACAGCAGAATTGGGCCTAACATGTCCTGGGTGGGCTTACAAATGGGGTTAGGAATGAATATAGACTATCATAATCAATATTCTGAAACCATTAGCCTAAACAGTTATATGCTGATTTTTTTATACTTTATTTATTTTTGAGACAGAGACAGACAGAACATGAGTGGGGGAGGGACTGAGAGAGAGGGAGACACAGAATTTGAAACAGGCTCCAGGGTCTGAGCTGCCAGCACAGAACCCGATGTGGGACTCAAACCCACAAACCGCGAGATCATGACCTGAGCCGAAGTTGGACGCCTAACCAACTGAGCCCCCCAGGCACCTCAACAGTTATATTCTAAGTAGAATAATGATTATATTGATTACTAGCCAAGTTTGGTTTCCCCATTTTCCAGTTAGAGACCTAAATCTAAAGGGAAAAAAAAGAAGAAACTAAGATTCTCCTTGTTAAAGAAAGTATTGTTATCTATTTTTACTTTTTCTATTGATTTAAATCTCTCAAATTTTTCCTGTAAAATATGTTCAAGGAGTAATGATACCGAGAATTCACAATATAAACATTTTACAATAATGAGACTTAAATTCTCTTTACTTTTAAGACTATATTTTGTTAAAATCTTTCAATAAGGGGAAAGATATGAGAGATCAGTATTATACAGAAGCAGCAATAAAAAAGGTGTCAAATATCAAAAGAAAGACATGACTGCATTAGGCACTGGATTGTTCCACAGAAAAACAAACAAACAAATTCTTAGGCCTTAGGCTTTTGGATTATTATTGTTATTTAAGCTAAAACTCTCAGCAGAAGCTACATAAGTTTCATCAATATGTTTACATGATTCCAAGCCAAGAAATTCTGCAAAGATTACCAAAGTATCTGATAGAGCTTCCGGCAAAGGATGAAGTACATTTCACAAGGACTTCAAAAAACAAAACAAAACAAAACGTCTTTTAGAAGAGTTGATGATCCAATCAAGGTTTTAGATTAAAATCTGAAGAGAAAAAAAAAACACACTGATAAAAAGTACAAGACTGAATAGAATAGACAACAATATATGTAACAACACAGAAAAACTAACATCAAGAAGGAATACCAAATAATTCTCTATGAAAAAAGCAGCAGGATATAGAGAGTGTGGAAAACACATCCTTATTTCAATATACCAAGGCAGAGAGAATAAATCTAATAAATGTAATAAATTTTATTTTGAGACAGATACAATCTCATAGATCTATTCTAATTTCAGTGGTGTAGCTAATGATGAAAATATGGAAATTAAACGATATTCCTTGTTAGGAAAAATTAAAATGGGTCATAGATTAGCTTCTTGTTTTAAGAAGATGCAAATAATCACTAAAATTACAGCCATTAGGGAGGAAGAGTAGCGAAATTTATTTGAATGAATATAGAAGTAAACTAGCAGAAATGCTATTGGGAGTTGGTCGGTAAAGTTGCCCATATATTTAAATGAAGCATATGAACACAACTTGTCTAACTGATCCTTGTGCAGAGGTGGGGTAAAGCAATAACAAACCACCTATTCATCTGCTGGCAATTCTTCTGGTCAAAATCAGAGTAATACAGTCATGCCTGGATTTGGGCCATTCCCGTCTTCCCAGCACTCTAGTCCTCCACAACAAAAGTCATCAAAACGTCCATCCTGCACTCGGCCTCATACAGTTCTGAAGCCAGTCTTGATTAGGGCAGATCATATATGTTAAATTCAAACCCACTGACAGCCAGTGTTGATTTAACTGGCTAAACCCTGCATATCTGCCTGCTTACCAACCCCGGGTCTCCCCCAGCCCATTCTGTATTTTCTATTTATGACCTGAGTTCTACTTAGTCACCAGTTAGAACTCCAGGCTGTAACCTGGACAAGATTCCTCGCTTATGCACTAATCCACTTGTCACCCTGACACTTTGTAAAATGTTATCCTTTGGGAGGAGTTGTTCTAAGGCCCTGGATTTCTAGTTGCCGCAAATGCACTGCTTAAAACTGAGAGACCAGTTGTAATCATATTACTCTCCTTGGCATTTTCTGGAGACTCTATCCCCTTCACTTGACCAAGCCATGCTCTCTAGTTCCAGATTTCTCTCTTCCCTCATTGTCCTTCTACTGAGGTCAAGCACACTTTTCACCAAACCTGAAGAAGACATGAGACTCTGCCATTAATTTGCTCTCTTGGAAGATCACAGAAAAATATTTATCTGAAAACAATGGTACTCTGTAATTTTATGTCTGGCTGCGAAGAAAGAACTGACTGGGGGGAAATAATGGGTGGCTTTGGAAAAGGGAAATATGTCAACTGGCCAAGTAAATAAATTCTAAAATATGAAAGAATATTTCTGAAACTCCAGAGAAACAGCAGACTTTCTTTAAAATAAAAAAAATAGGGGCTCCTGGGTGGCTTAGTCAGTTGAGCGTCCGACTTTCGCTTAGGTCATGATCTCGTGGTTCGTGGGTTCGAGCCCCGCGTCGGGCTCTGTGCTGACTGCCAGCTCAGAGCCTGGAACCTGTTTCAGAGTCTGTGACTCCCTCTCTCTCTGACCCTCCCCTGCTCACGCTGTCTCTCTCTCCTAGAAATAAATAAAACATTAAAAAAATTAAAAAAAATAAAATAAAATAAAAAGGCTGACAAAGGACAAGAAACTAAAATTAAACTATGACTGTACAATTTTAAATATTCATATAAGAAAAAATAAAAATTGTCAAAATAAATTATTGTTGCTGGATAGGGGACAATAGGATGAGGTTTTCATTGCATAAAAATAATCAACACAATTTTGTTTTTAACAGCCAAGTATTACAAGAGCCTACATTTCCCCAAAAGGAGGCTAGCAAGTAAGTTCTAACGTATATAATAAAATGTTTCAAAACAATTAAAACTATGTAGTATATACATATTGCATCCTAGGCAAAAAATCCTATAACTAAGAAAGCAGGATAGAAATATGAATATGGCCCCAACTAAAAGCATATATGCATAAAAATGATATATGTTAAAATATGAATAATTATTATTTTTAAGTGGTGGCATTTCAGTTAATTTTCATTTTTTATTTTAGTCTTTACACTGGTCTCTGGCTTTCCAATTTTTTCACTAAAGATTCTTTTTATAAACAAAAAAAGAAAACATTTTAAAGGTCACATCGAGAAGGCGGAAAAGAGGAGTACCCAATTACAAACGGAATAGAAAAGAATGGTACAAACCTTTAAGGGCAGAGTCAGTGATGCCCAAGCAATAGTTCGAGCTTATGAATCATGTTAAGGAAGATGAAACCACTTTAAAAGTTACATTTGTGGGGCGCCTGGGTGGCTTAGTCGGTTAAGCGTCCGACTTTCGCTTAGGTCATGATCTCGCGGTTCGTGGGTTCGAGCCCCGCGTCGCGCTCTGAGCTGACTGCCAGCTCAGAGCCTGGAGCCTGTTTCAGTCTGTGACTCCCTCTCTCTCTGACCCTCCCCTGCTCACGCTGTCTCTCTCTCTCCTAGAAATAAAAACATTAAAAAATTTTAAAAAAAAAAGTTACATTTGAAACAAGAAAATAATAGGTTATACCCATTCCTCCAAGCAGAGAGGGCCATGTTAACATCGGTTCTCTTTCCCTGTCAAAGCAAATCATCACATTGGAAGGATAGCACGTGGCTGAGGGAGATTCCAGGATGGCTGAGAATATTGCAAGGCAGCACCTACCTGGGTTAAAAGAGTTCACGTCCCTAAGGTCAAGGACTTTTACAGTCCAGAAGGAATTTCCAGATAGAAGCATGACACCTCAGAAAAATCTGGAAATGGACAAATATTTATGCACTTTTCCGACAAAGACATAAAGAGAGATGTCATGAAAATTGCCTGTACTAATGTCAACATTGTTTCTGGAATAGATTTTTAAGGACATTTTGATGCCTTGGAAGGTGCTAATGGAACTCTTGAGTCAGATTATTTGCAATGTAAGGCAAAAGTAGCTAATGCATTTAGTAGGTCAGTATTTTCCTCAAGGTGAGACTATGGTACTTGATTCCTAAACTCCTTTCTAATTCTGAAATTCCATGATAAGCAATGAGGTTTGGCTTTTTTTTTTTTAATGGCATTTGGAAGTGTCTTATCACTATAGGCAAGATGGATTGATGTAGACCAGAGAATAATAGACTACAAATTTATTTTAATAGTTGGATAAATGACCCACTTCATGTTGATTAATATATCACATAACCCTTGATTCACTCACTCTATGTAGTGATTTGCCATGGTACTCTAATCTGTTAACTGACCATTTTATAGGATCAAGATGATAAATGCATAGATGACAGGCTCCTAAGAGCTATAGATGTTATTAATTTATGGAAGAAAATATGTTTCCATAAATTAATTTAGATTCTAAAAGACTGTGAGATGTTATTATGTAACAAAGCTAATGGTATGTACATATGTATACCTCAATATTTTAATTCTGTTTAGAGAACTGTGGTTTTCCAAAAAAGTAGATTTTAAAAAATACAGGATGAGGGGCACCTGGGTGGCTTAGTCGGTTAAGCGTCCGACTTTTGCTTAGGTCATGATCTCGCGGTTCGTGGGTTCGAGCCCCGCGTCGGGCTCTGTGCTGACTGCCAGCTCAGAGCCTGGAGCCTGTTTCAGTCTGTGACTCCCTCTCTCTCTGACCCTCCCCTGCTCACGCTGTCTCTCTCTCTCTCTCTCTCTCTCTCCCCTAGAAATAAATAAAACATTAAAAAAATTAAAAAAAAAAAAAAACAGGATGAAAGAACTTCCTTGCTAGCATTTCCCATGAAAAAGGCCTAAGACGCTTAGATTTATGCAAGTTCAATAGAGTCAAAGTATGACCCAGTTATACACTATTTGACACACTGAACAGCCAATATTTTTTAAAAGAAGAGAAGTATTTCTACCTGCTGTTTACAGCAGACTAGGAAGAAAATAGAAGGAAGTAATGGTTGCTTTTCAGTGTTCTCTTCAGTTCCCCTGTCTGCATTCATGCCCCCCCTTGCTCTTTTCTCTCCCCCCTTCCCTTGAACTCCCTGAGTTGTCTTTCCCATGGCTCATACTCGATTAGCTCATTACTCCCAAAACCTGCCCAGAAAAGTTCATAACCAATTATTCAACTGACTTATTTTGCAAAGCAAGACAAAGTTCCCTAAAAATAGGGAATCAAACTATTTTGGTAGCTAGATCAGGCTAACTGGTACAGACAAATTTATTTACTCAAAGCTATCCAGTTAAAATAAAATATATTCCAAGTGACCTTTGCCTTCTTTCTCCTTGCTCACAGGGTAAGATGATCACAGTACCCTGTTGCATCAAATTTTTTCCAAAAATGGGTTTCACTAAAGGAAATTGAGTCTGTAGAATGAGAAAGGCATTTGGGTCACTGTCCCCTGCAGTGCCCCACTGTTCTGCTAGTATTTTGAACAGTTCTGCATGCTACATTTTAAAAGGCATATGAGGCTTTTGAAATTAATAATCATGATGAGAAAGCACGTAGGAACCACAGAGAATGAGGGTTGCTGCAGAACCCATGGTCATTTTGGAAGACAAGATTTAGGAGAAATATCAACCTCATAGGACATTTTAAGATTCATCGCATGTATTTACTATTCACTAGCTTTCTTCAGAGTATCTCCAGAAGGATGAATTAGTGTTAATGACCAAAACAATGGGAATGTTGCCAACAACTATCCCGGGACAGTATGGGCTGCTTTCATAATATAAAACACAAACCTCCAAGATGTAGTTCTAAAAGTGCATTGGGGCACCTGGGTGGCTCAGTCGGTTGAGCGTCCGACTTCGGCTCAGGTCATGATCTCATGGTTCGTGGGTTCGAGCTCCATGTTGGGCTCTGTGCTGACAGCTAGCTCAGAGTCTGGAGCCTGTTTGGATTCTGTGTCTCCCTCTCTCTCTCTGACCCTCCCCTGTTCATGCTGTCTCTCTCTCTCTCTCTCTCTCTCTCTCAGAAATAAATAAAAAATAAAAAACAATAAAATAAAAGTTCATCAATTTATGGATGAGGAGACAACCAACAGAACAATCTGCCTCCATCCACCTTAGTTTCCCCTTCCTCTACAAGTTCTTTACTATTTGTTTCCAGCTGACTCGAATATGTAGGTTTGGGCCGGTCTTTTGCCAGATGAATACATCCCACTTTAATACACAATGTTGAACAAAATCCATTTCCGTTAGTACTGTACAGTGTAATTTAGACATACTGAAGCTTTCAGTAAGGTCTTATTAAATACTAAATGATTACAGAGATAGAATCATCACAGAGTCCAAAAACTGTATCAATAAGAAGCCCAAGGTTCTGGGTTCATGAAGCAGGCCTGTCCTCAGAGCTCCTAGTCGCCTCATATTCCACAGGCTCTCAGGAGTTAGCTGTTGTTGAGCCACCAAGACGAATACAATTTTAAAGGTTTCTCTGTTCAGCCCCCCAGAATCCCTCAATTCTGGCCTGCCTTTACATAGTGGGCACCAAGGGAGCATTTTCCTTGGGAGCCCACCTCAGGATAAACAAAACACTCTCTGCTCTCTACCTAGGATGTCTCTTCCTACTCTCCTGCCCAATCCACAACACAGCTTCCATATTCAACTCTATCTTTGGGCAGCACAATCATCAGAGCATTTGTAGAGCTGGAACAACACACCCACACTGTAAGCAGGCTGACTTTTCCTCACAATGTCTTCCAATAATTAAAGCTGTAACAAAATTGACAGAGCAACCTCCCCATTGTAGAAATCTTTTTAACAGAAGTTGATGGACCCACAGTTCATTATAGAGGGAATCTCCACATTGGCCCAGAGGATTGAACCATTGGGATTAATTCTAACACCCCCATCAGTTTCTAAGATTAAAAGATACGATATATCATTTGCATTTCCTTTTTCTCTGGATATTTTCTATATCATGTCACATTAATGGAATTAAATAGAAAGAATAAAACATTAATGTATCCTAGCATCAATTAGAAATGAATATGCTCTCTCTGTCTTTTTTTTAATGTGTCTACATTATTTATCAATGGCTCCATTTTTAATTTAAGGAAGTTTTTTTGTGGCCAGGGTGGGGGAGTGGTAGACTGGGGTAGGGAATTCATGCCACCAGCAGCTGGCAAGCATGGATGAATAGAGCAACGACACAGCATCTAACATATGCCTGAAGAAATATTACCAATCCCGTGGTATGTATTTGCATATTTGGGTGTCATCATACTTCAGTTTTCCTGCTTTGAACCCTATCTTGTCTTCATGCTCTCCTATTTTATATCCATGATTTCAACAAGCATAGAAACCCTGACAAATCTAGAACTAGTCCTGCATTTCAAAGAATTAAACAACCCCTTTAAAAGCATAAACTTAGGCTGTATTCCTGAGAAAAAGAGTTCTTGACATAAGTGGGTGTTGTGTCACATTCACATCCCTGTGTCAGAAGTGAAGAATCACAGGTACTAGCAAAGCAAGCTACACAGATGAGTGATACAGCCTGAAGTTTACACCACACACCAATAGGCTCATAATTTCAGTGGTTAATTCATTAATTCTAATGTGGAAGTTCGGTGTCTTTGAAAAAAAAATCAAAAATTTTCAATAACCACATTAAGCAGTCAAAGAATGTTTACATTTGACTATTGCATTTTCAGAGCAACATATAACACAAACAGATGCACAAGTAGAAAGACAGACAAACATTTATCTATATATACATTATATTTCATTCTGCTACATTTTCACAAATATACATGTATCTCATTATCTATAGATATATCATGTATTAGTATCCAGTGTCGCAAAAAAAAGAAAAAATCAGAACTAAAATTTAATGCAAGTCATAATCATAGCGTTTGTATTTTATGTGAATGCCATCACAATATTAAATAACCCACAGCTTGCAAGGGTTGCAAGTTTAATAAGATAAAATAAATTACGAACAAAGTAAGGACCAGTGGATTCAGGTTAGTGAATCCTTAAGGGAAAAAATCTGCTTATTATCCTTGGTTTTGCACTGTGGTTTAGTTTACACTTGCATTACTTTTTGTTGTGGGAGAATTCTGGTAGCATAGTAGTGGAAATCAAAGGCATATTGCCATGAAGTGGAAAATCATGCAGCATGCCCCAAAACTGAACCAAGTTCAATTTGCACATTAAAAGGGGGGGAGTTCTTTGTTCTCAGACTGTATTTTTAGTTGTTCATCAAGCATTCTTAATCTATTCATTCACCAACTATTTATTGAACTCTGTCATGGGCCAGAGAATGAGCCAGTCATTATATTACAAGGTTCCTTCTCTCAACATTTTCATAAACAGTGAGGAAAAAAGACTAGTTAAATACAGATTTAGGCTCCAGTGTGATAAAAACTGAGATGAGCCTAGAGTGCTATCACAGCAAATAGTAGGGACAATTAATCAGGATTGTAGGAAATGTCATGAAGGCTTCTTAAAGGATGTGGTTATGATGCTTATTTTGGAAGGCTGGGCTGATCAATGAAAAAGGAAAAGTCAGTATTCCAGGAGGAATGGTACTAGTGTACCAAGGAGCAGAGGAGCACAGTTCAATGTGGAGAGGACTTTGGTCTGAAACAGAGTCAAGCAAGAGACAAAGAGATAAATTGTCCCTATTTGCCATGAGGAGGGGTTTAATCCTTTATCATAAAGGCACTGAAAAGTCAAGATATTCAAGGATGGCATTTTCAGATTTGCACTTTAAAAATCATTCCAGATAGCAATGTGGAAAAATGGATCACAAGAGAGCAAGCCTGATGTCAGGGAGACTCTTAAGTAATCTAGACAAGAAATAATGGTGTTTGAACTCCAACAATGACTGTGAAGATTTATGGGAACAAGAGATTAAAAAAAATCTCCTCAGCTATGAAGGAACTTCATGACCAAGCAGATGTCCCATTAACATTCACTGGGGTAGAACATATAGCAGAAGTTAGAGGTATGGAGGAAAGGAAGAGTTCAGTTTGAGAGCTGTTGACATCAGAGAGCCTGAAGGATGCACAAATGGAGATATATGCCAGGCAGTTGTACAAACCAATCCAGAGCTTCGAAGCAGTATCTACTGATTTGGGAGGCACAGGAGCTGTGCCTGAAATAGTGAGATTGGATTAAGTCCTTCAACAGGTTCCGCATGAGAGGTACATGAGAGGTAGGTGCCAGGAGAATGAGCAGTGAGGACGTGACCTTCTCACTTAAGGAGCCTGAGCAGAGTCCAAAGAGATGGGAAGACAGCCAGGGCAGCATGATGTCACTGACACCAAGGGAGAGAGGGTTTTGAAAAGTACCTGCTATGTTGCAGGCATCGTGCCAGACACTGTGGGGATCCACCTGAGGAATAAGTCTCTGTCTTGAAGGAGGCCATTAAAAAAAGCATGTGCATATTTAATCATGATTTCACAAGGTAGAAAGTGACAGGTACTTTAAAAAAAAAAAGGTTCAGAGCTCAGAAGAGAGAACAATCACTTCCATCTGAAGCACAAAACGATACCGCAGTGGCTACTGTATGAACACATGATTATGATTTCTAGTTTCAATGGTTTCCTTCAGATCTTTACTTAAAGACTTGTTTCCNCATTAGCACAAATGAAAGTAATCTCTCCCTCCTTGGAAGACCTAACTATTGCATCTCAATTATGATATGTGCCACAGTCTTTTTATGGTTAGATTTCTCTTTGTTGTTTCCTTACCGTGTCTTACCAAGTTGTAAAGTTCTTTGTGGTCCTAAACTCTGTCTTACCCCTCCGCGAAACTGCTCTCTCCCTTCCCCAATGCCAGGACCAGAACCCCACAACATTATAGTCTTGTTCTTAGAGTCATTCAGTCCTGGGCTCAAGGCCCATCACTGCTATTTACACAAACATCAGCTTCCTGGCAATGCACAAATTATTAATCCCCACTAAGTCACAGTTTCCTCAAGTGAACATGGCAATAATATATTCCACAGAGGGCTATTTTGAATATTAAGTGTGATAATGTCTCTAAAACCACATAGTAAATTATATGGCACATAGTAAATATTCCATAATGGTTAGTTTTCGTTCAATGCACAGCGTGTAGTAAACAAATGCTTACAGAATGAATGAATAGATGAATTAATGAATGGTCATGTGGCAAGAAGCCTATGTTTCTAATAATTTTTTCTGAAATTTTTATAATTCCTGAAGTGTTTACAACCTATATAGCTAGTATTCCTCCACATCAATAATTTCATTTTTTCTTCTAAATTTTACTTAAAATTTTTTTGGAAATTTGCCTTCTGGCTACCACTTTCACCTTAGTAATATCAGAAATACATTGTGAGGTGGATACATTTCTTTTAGCAAAATTTCTAACTAGTATTAAAGTAGAAAATATGGTAATAGCCCTTAACCTAATCAAAGAATCAATTATTAATAACATCCTATTCATCAGGAACTCAAGTTAATTGAGATCTTGCTGAATATTTGTATTTCTGTAAAATAGAGTTAAGAAGCCAGACTGCTTATAAGTCTAACCTCCTCTACTTTGTAGTTTTGTGACATTGGGCAGTTTATTAGCCCTCTCCATGCCTCAGTTTCCTCATCTGTTAAATGGCAATAACAAGATATCCTGCATCAGAGGTGATACAAGGACTAAATGAGTCAAATGCTCAGAGTACCCGGCACAAAGTAAACATGTAATAGATGTTACCACTAATTTCCTGGACATCTATTTAGACTTGGGTATTTAATGTTTTCTTTCATATTCAAAGTTAGACCTATATTCACCTTCTCATTATTTAAAACATCTCAATTTGCATATACTTGCAGTATGTCTTCTAGCCTCAAGTAATGAACTGAAGAAAACAAAATGAAGAAAATGGCTTCCGTTTTATTGAATTACCTTAAGATTTCTTCATGTGCCAATTAAAGCAGCAAAGAAAGTTGGAATGACATATATTATTTCCTCAGAAGTATTTTTAAATAAAGCTTTGAGAATATAAGAAGCACGTTTTTCTTGTTTTCTTGCTGTTTTTCTCCTGTTACCAGTAAAAATTGTCGAGGACAGTTTCTAACTAGAAGGAAGATAAGTCTATGGGGATAAGGTATCATCAGTCAGAAACACAGTAAAGCAAGTTCTGTGTTTCTTTTTTTTTTCTTTTTTCTTAATAGTTTATTGTCAAGTTGGTTTCCATATAACACCCAGTGCTCATCCCCACAAGGGCCTGAAACCAGCTGGGGTCTTTCTTCCCCTCCCACGCTTCTCCTCCCCCTCCCGCTCCCTCTCCCCTCCCCCCCAACTATATCAGACAGATCAAGATGTAAAACTTACTATGTGATCTGGGCTACTTTATTATTCTTCGTAAAACGCAGTTCCTTTGTCTTTTAAAGTGACAATAACTACTTCAAAGACTATTGTGAGGATTAAATGAGATAATACAAGTAAATCCCTGAGCACCATACTTGACAAATAATGAATGTTTCAAGTATAGCTTAAAAATAATAACTCTCAGTTTCAATAATAAGCAAGATAGTTATTTCACACCAACCTCATGCTATAAACCATTAAAATCCTGGACAAAATGTTTTAAAAAGCTGTTGAAGGTCCCTGGGGATGAACTAACATAAGCAGCATATTGAAAGATACTACCCTTATAGGAAAAATAGTAGTTCAGGTGGTGGTTTTCTCTTTAGAGTCTCTCCAGTTTGCACTGGCAGTGGAGAATAGAATTTTTCAATGAGGAAGAAGGGGTCTTGCCTCCTGGAGAGGCAAATGTCAGACAGAAACCAGTCAGGGCTGTCTCAGAAGCTGGAAGTTAAGGGGCAAGATCCAAGAAAGAAGAGAGTCCAGCAGATGGAGCCCCAAAATATGGCTGTAAATGTTTCTTAAGTTGTACACAGGAAGTAACTCCAAAAAACACAACACAAAGCAATACTTGGAGCTAAAGAGTAGAGCAGATATTCCAGAGATGTCTCATGATGAAAAAAACCAAAAAGCAAAAACAGAGATTAATATATTCAAGCCCCTACAAATTAGAGCAGTTTGGTTAACACCTCAAGCTTTTCGTTGAGAGCCCTTAAAACCTCTTCCTTGAGAGTAAAGAGAAATAAGATGTAGTCTAACCCTAACAAAGCAACCATCTAGGAAATCAACACAACTCACTGCCACCATATCTGACTGGCAAAAGAAAATGTGATACTTGACTTTTGTCTATCCAGTTCAGTATTCGTTCAAAACATAAAAAACTTGGGGCTCCTGGGAGGCTTAGTCATCTCAGCATCCAACTCTGATTTCAGTTCAAGTCATGATCTCATGGTTCCTGAGATCAAGCCCTGCGTAGGGCTCTGCACTAAAAGTGCAGAGCCCGCTTAGATTTCTCTTTCTCCCGGTTTCTGCCTCTCCCCTGCTTGCGTGCTCTCTAAATAAATAAATAAACATTTTAAAAAAATACAAGGCTTGCAAAGCACAGAACAAAGTCACCAGACAGCAAAAGAAACACAAGGAGTGGGAAGAGATGATCAGATCTTTCAGATACTAGTTTTCTGACTCTGCTTTTAAAATAGCAGCTGAATACATAAAAATGGAAATTAAGAAATCAGTAGATGCATTCGATAACAGATTAGAAATAGCAGAACAGATACTTTAGTGAACTGAAGACATAACAATACAAAGTGATACCTTGAGACAAATGATAGAGAATACAGAAAAAAAAAAACCTGAGGAAAATACAGGGTTTGATGAAAAGGTCCAACATACGTGCAGTCAGAATACTTGAAGGATGAGAGACAGACTAATACAATGTAAATATTTGAAAACTGCTGGCCCAGAATTTTCCTTTTTTTAATTTAATTTTATTTATTTTGAGAGAGAGAAAGAGGGAGAGAGAGGGCAGGGAGGGAGAATCCCAAGGAAGATTTGCACTATCAGTGCCAAGCCCAGCATGGGGCTAGAACTCACAAACTGTGAGATTATGACCTGAGCTGAAATTAAGAGTCAGACGGTTAACTGACTGAGCCACCAAGGCACCCCTGGCCCGGAATTTTCCAAAATTAATGGAAAATGTCTAATTTCATATATTTAAGACAAAGAAACTGTACAACCATTAAGTAGTGTGAATATGGATAAGGCCATGTTTAGGAAAATTATAGTAACACTAGTAAAAACCAAGCAAAGAGAACATTTAAGAGGTACCTCGAGTATAGCAGGAATACATACGGTTTTCAGTAAAACCAAAAAATGAAAACTAAGATTTACTAAGGAGGAAAATATGGAAACATGAGGACACATAAGGAAAAAAGTGGAAACGTGAAAAAACATGAAGACATGGACTGACATATTTAACATGCTGAAAGAAAAGATAGTGCTAACCTAGAATTCTGTACCCCTCATTTTTTGTTTAAAAAAATTAAGACCAAATGAAGATAGTTTTTTAAAAATTAAAGCTGAGAGTTATTTTGCAAGCAGACCTGACCCACAAGAAATGCTAAAGGGACTTCTTCTGCCTGAAGGAAAAAGGATGGAAAAGAAACACAGACTTCAGGACAAAGAATAAAAGCCAAGATGTGTTTATGGGTAAAGGTAAATGAACATTGACTTAAAACAAAAATTTATTTGTCTTATGGAATAAAAATCCATATGAAAAAATATGTAAAAGTTCATGTAAGTTAAGTATGTGGCAAAATTAGCACACAAGTTTGAAGGAGAGCAATGGAATAAAAGACTGTGTTTTACATATTCAGAAAGCAGTAAAAGTATATTGTCATCAATAACGTAACCAGTAAAAGAGTAAGCAAAGAATGTAAAGATTAAAATCTTAAAGAAATTTTAAAATGGAATAATAATAATCAATGAAGAATCAAGGAAGGAAGCCAAAACAGGAAGAAATAAAGAATAAACAATAGAATAAACAGCATGGGTGGCAAAATGGCACACTTAGAAGAGATAAGTTGGTGATCTATTCAATGTAAATGAACTCAGCTCTCCAATAAAATCATAAAATTTGCCACACTGAATAAAAAACAAAATACAGGCATATCCTGCTTGCAAAAGGAACACTTTAAGTGTATGGACACAGAGTTTAAAAGTAAAATGGTGAAAATATATCTAGCACATAAATAATTTAAAAATTACATGATACATTATTATTGCACAAAGTAGATCTTAAGGAGAATTCCAAGATACAAAGATGTGCATTTCAAAGTAATGAGTCAAGTTCATAGGAAATTATAAAATCACAAATTTGTGAATATCTAATAGCATACATTTCAATCATATTAGCAAAAGTTGACAGAACTAATGTAATAATATAAATCCACAATCATAGAGAAGACTTTAACCCACTTATTTCGGTAACTAATAAAATAAGCATAGAAAAAAATCAGTTAAGCATATAAAAGCTTAGAATAACATTATTAGCTCACTTGACCTACTTTTGTTTATGAAGCATTACACCCAACAACTGTTGAGTACTCTTTAATATATATAACTTTAAACAATAGATTTTTCCTCACTAAAACCAGAAAAAAGATAGTTTTTAAATTTAAAATCAGGAGTTTGTCTTCTGTGTTCACAGAGTCTTAAGGAATAAAAAGAAAGGTCCAAGTCAATCTTTCCAAGGCTCTGGTGTCCTAAGATAAAGTCTTGATCAATAAATTCTGGTTATATATTTACCCCAAACCGTGAATTCTTAGGAAATAATTCTGAGTCATATCTATTATTCTCATCCCTAAATATACTGGAGTACATTTTAGCTTCACCTCATAGAAAGTTACCGTAAACTATTAATCTTCTTAGATTAAATAAAAGAGGGGGGTAATAAAACAGATAATTCATTTATTCTAAAATTAGTTCCATTCCCAACAAATGTTATCCTGTTATAAGATTGAAGACACTAATGAAATGTAGCAGAAAAATTAACCACAAATTGTAAGAGCCTAAGGATAAATTTATAATGGAAAAAGGAATCTTTTTTTTTCTTTTCTTCCAGAAGCATACTTCGTTTGCTGCATAACTTTGAAAGTTTGGGACCAAAGTAGCTTCACCGGGGTAGCATGTTAATATTTTGCAATTATCTAGAGAATAATTTTCTGGCAAATGTGGTACTGTACAAGTAGAATTTCAGAAGATATAAGATACTGGCCAGAAAGTCAGTGAATAGCTACAAGATATTGTTTGGAAATAAAACAAAGATTCTGATTTTAAAAAATAATAGCAGTGAGAATTCATCTATGAAGGTCTCCTGATGGACTGGGCTTCACAAAAGACGTGAGGAAATCTGAAGGTAAAGCTTATTTAGCCTTTTTCTGTCATTGGCCTATTTAGCTTTTCTTTAAAAAGATAAAATCCCTTATTTTCTGTTTACAAATTAAAAGAATTTTAAATTTCTGACAGACTATGCCTTGTTAATTCATCATCCACTCATTCAACAATTATCCACTAAGTATGTTGGTACAATATACTAAGTATATTGTATGTATATTATCCACTGAGCTGAGTGCTGGAGATAAAATGGTGAACCAGAAAGAATTTGTTAGTCAAGTAAATAAATTAAAAATAAATTATGGGGCACCTGGGTGGCTCAGCTGGTTATGTGTCTGACTCTTGATTTCGACTCAGGTCACAATCTCACGGTTCATGGGTTTGAGACCCACGTCAAAATTCGAGCCAGTTTACAATTCTTTCCCTCCCTCTCTCTCCTCTCTCTCTCTCTCTGCCCCTCCCCAACTCATGTGTGCTCTCTCTCAAAATAAAAAAAACATTCTTTAAAAATAAAAATAAATTAATAAATTGAATTCTGGAAGTACCACAAATGATATGATCAAGTTTCTGTGACAGAAACTAATGACAACAAACAAGAGATCTGTTTTCTGTAGATGGGTCACGGGGGCCATCACTGAGATGCTGGCAAATAAATAAGAAGTGCAGAGAGCACTCAGGAAAAGCACTCGAGTCAGGAAAGGAATCAAAGTGGCAAGGAACTGAAAGGTAGCCTGATGGAACAGAGCACCCTCCTAAACAAGTAGGAGTGGACTGGAGTGAGTCACCACCACAAAAATTGAAAACAGTAGACAGATTCAAAATCTAGATCTTGAGGGTAGACTCAATCAACCTCATGGTTATATTGCAAATGGGGAGTGAGCAAAAGGGAGCAAAACAAGATGAATGCATAGATGTCCTGCCTTGAACATCCAGGTAGGATGTGGTATCATTTTCTGGGATTGAAAAGGCTAGAGGTGGAGGAAAGAAGAGAAAGGGTGACTTTGCAGAATGGCAATTGAGAGGCCTATGTTGGACATGGTAAATATAAAGTTTTGGTGATAAATATAGAATTAAGAATGAGGAGGCTTGAGCATTGAGGAGGGCACTTGTTGAGAGGAGCACTAAGTGTTATTTTTAAGTGATGGATCACGGGAATCTACTGAACCCAAGACTACACTGTATGTTAGCTAACATGACAATAAATTTAAAAAAAAACAAACTGAGGAGGCTTGAGGGAGAAGCTTAAAGACTTTCATTTGCTTGTATGAGAAATCACTCTGGGATTTCCAAAGACTTGACCTCATTTCTTCCCTTAGATGTAGGATTTGTCCTGATGTGAAGCACAGAGGCTTTGCCTGGATATTGAAAAATTTTAAATAACAAGGAAAAGATGTTAAAACTCTTCCAGGAACAGACTCCACCTTTATTCTAGAGAAAGGATTAAACATGTAGGAAAAGGATGAAAACAAGGCCAAGAGAATAAACCTATTATTTATGAACCATTTTTATTCGAACGTGTAAAGGATGCGGGAAGTACACACAAATTCAAAGAACTGCATTGTAAACATCTACTTTATTTCCCTAACAGTGTATGTTTGGATAGGAGATTTCTTCATTTCTTATGGACAAAAGGGGGAAACTGCCTCCTCGAAAAATTGTAATATTCTGAAGTTGTTATAAAGACAAAACTTCCCAAGGTAGGCAGTTTCTGTTCACATGGTTCTCATCTGCGTTATTTCCATATTGTTGGATGATTACTATCCTTTCTTGTCCTTAAAACTTTAAGAATTCTAGCATTTTCATTTCCTCTCCCATCTGAGAGCTCTGAAACAAAAGGTGGAAAAGGAATGAACTTCAAAAACAGGACAAATTCTTTCCAAAATCCTTAACTCTCAAAAATTGATCAGCTAGAGGCAGGGAAGAAAGTAAAAAGGTAACCCAAAAACCATTGTAATAAGTAAGTTGCTTTTCTTAGCTACAGAAATTTGTCATTTTTTTCTGGATTATGTGTATATTTTAAATAGTGTTTCATGCTGGTGTTTATTATGTGAGCTGTTTGTTTTTATGTCCATTTTGCCAAATTTCTTAATACATAATTTTCATGCATTTAGATGGTGGTTATTTATATCCTCTACTACAATAAGCTACTGGTTCACAAAATTATTATTATTATACAAATTGAGTATTTACTATGTGTCAGAACACTATTCTATAGTCTTTCATGTATCAATTTGCTTAATTCTTTATTCCATGAAGTAAGTTTTATTATTATCAATCCCATTTCACAGACAGTGATAGAGAAAAGCGGTTGTTAAATCACACGTTCAAGATTAAATGTCTGGGTGCCTCAGTCATTTAAGTGTCCAACTCTTGATTTTGGCTCAGGTCACAATCTCAAGGTTTATAAGATCGAGCCTCACCTCTGACTCTGCCCTGACAGTGAGAAGTTTGCTTAAGATTCTCTCTCTCTTTCTCTCCCTCTCTCTCTCTCTGTCCCTCCCCCACTTGTTCATGCACACATGCACTCTCTCTCAAAATAAACAAGCATTTTTTTAAAGATCAAATTACATATCTGATAAGCAGCTGGCTCCTTATTCAACAAGCAGAATTGAGGCTGCTTAGACTGTTGGACATTATATGTTTAGGACACTAAATATAATTTTAACAATAGTGTAAGAAACAGATAGTGAAGATGAATTATGTAAGTTATTCTGAATTATATGTAGCCAAATTAATTTTTTATATTCTACTGATGAAGATCATGAAGCATTCTCCTTATTCCAGAAAGACTTTTTCATTCATTCATTTAAGCATCAAATTAGTGAGCATTTACTATGTGCTGGAGGAAATAACTTACTTCAGCAAATAAGAGAGACAAAGATCCCTACACCCTAGTTGCATTGCTGTGGGGGAACGTAAGTGAGAAATATAATAACTGAAAAAACTAGGGCGTGTGGAAGGGGGCTGCAATTTAAAAAGGGAACTCAGGGTCAGCCTCACTGAGAGACTCAAAAACAATGACTTTCAGCAAAGTTATCTCCAAATAGTAGTATATAATAATATCCTGCACATCTTCCGTGCTTTTGGTGTCAATGTTATTTTTTGTCTTATTAGATAAATACATACATATACTGAATAGATAAGACACAAATGTTTATCTCATAAAGCAAATAAGGCTTAGTAAGTTTAAGGAATTGGCATTTTCTTTTTAAAGCAATTTTTTTTTTTTTTGTCAATTGAGTAATCAGTTGTAACATTACAGGATGAGAGATTCTTAAAGCCAGAAGGGGTTTCAGTTCATGGGGTAATTTGACCTTGCTAATGCTTGAACCTGAGCTTTATAAGTTAGGAGAATGGCAATATTATAATCAGTTCATGGGAAATTACACCAAATATTGTGTTTGTGTATATGCATATGTTCTATGTGCAGACGCATACACATTTAAACACTAGATGGATAGGATATATGTGTTTATATCTATGTATAAAAGAATTTCGAGACAATTATAAACATTTGTTTAAAACTAAGATTTCACGGATTATTACAAAAATAGAGTATTGACATCATCACCATAAGGAAATTTACCAAAGACATACAGATTATTTCAAATTAATACATCCAAAATGGATTTCTTAATTTTCTCCAAAAGTTCTGTTCTTTTTCTACCACCATTTCCCAGCCACACAAATGAAACTCCTAGATTCCTCTTTCTCACAGCTCATATCCATTCATCAGCATGTCTTGTCTCTACCCTCAAATCAGATGTAAAACCCAATCCATTCGCCCCCCGTTGCTACCACTGCGCCCTATCCAAGCCACCATGACCGTCCCTGTGCACCACCCTCCTCACTGCTCTTCCTGCTTCCGCTCCTGATAGCTTTCCTCCCCACCGTTCCCTCTCTACGCAACAGCCCAAGTGAGCTTTATTAGCACTTTACAGCATCTAATTTTCAAAATTCTCAACTTCTAATTCTCAAAGCTAACGTAGAATAGACACACATCAATGATTTTTAACCAGCCAATGACACGCCAAGAGGATCTGCAGCTCATTCGTGGGTAATTAGAGAAATGTGGTATGTGGGAAAGGCACACAGAAATCAGTTTGCTGATTTGCAGACAAACCCATTAATGTCCTACAAGCAATGTAACTGTAACCTCTGGAGTTATCTTTTCTACCAGTCAGAAATCATTTCCACGTCTAGAAGCCAAAAATCTACAAGTTAGCATGTAATATCATGGAATCTGGACCCTCAACAAAAGCAAGAGAATGTCAAAGTTATGCTCCCTTGAGAATTCGGTAATCCTTGAAAGGGTCTGTTGGCTGCCGTACAGCAATGAAGCACACATGGCCATCCTTGGCCTTGTTTCCAAGTTTGTGCTAAGTTTCAATATCAAGTTCTACCCCGGACTATTTTAAAACTTTTCTTCTTGGAATAAAATACGAATTTCTCCCATGGACTGCAAAGTCTACATAATCTGGTCTTTCACTACCTCGTTGACTGCATCTCTTTCTCTTCTCCTCTTCAGTCAATATGAGCCTACCTCACTGATCTTGCTGCTGTTCAAACATGCTTTCTTCAGACCCTTTGCTCTTGCTCTTCTCTCTGGCCACTGATCCTACATGGGATTTAGCCATGGCCTGAGTCTTCCTATCAAGTCTGCTTCAATGCATGGGGATACACACACACACACACACACACACACACACACACACACACCTGTCACATCTCTCTATCCCAACCCTTTCTAATGTTTCTTCATAGAGCTTACCATAATATCACATAATACTACTTCTTTATGTGACTATGTGTTTATGGTCAATCTCTTTTATTAAAATATTAAGGAATTTTTGCCTATTTTATTCTTCATGGCATTTCAGATACTTGTAATAATGCCCAGTACATAATATGCACTCAATTTTTTAAAACAATGATTGAAGTATACATAGACACTAAATAGCATCTCAAAAAACCTTTTTTTTTTAAAACACATCATTTCTTATTTTCTAAGAGACAAAAAAATATAAATAAATGAAGTCATTCCGTAAAGCAGATGTCACACTTGGACAGCTTCCATCAGGATAATGGAAAGGTTTGTTCTTTAGAGGTGGGGAGGGTGCATTTGGTTAGTTTCTAGAGAGTAAAGGGATCCACTTTGAAATGATAGAAACCAAGACAGACCTCAGAGGCTGGCAAGAAAACCAAAATCCAGACAGGTGGGGCTTTTGTCATCAGAAAAGAACTATCTAGAAATCAATAATGGCTCACAGGGATGTGGACAATGATTAAGGATAATTTGAGGAGCAGACCACTACCGTTCACTGAGTGCATGTTCTGTGCGAGGTGCTACATCAGGGACTTTATCTGTATTATCTCATTTATGCCTTTTGAGGTGAATGATCTAATACCCATTTTGAAGTAAGGAGATCAAGGATTCAAGAGGTCAAAGTTGTATACAATGAATAAGTAGCAGAACCTGCATTAGAACATGCATCAGTGTGAAGTCCATGCACTTTACGGTGATCTTTGCTGCCCCACCCCAACTTCCCACAGTACACACAGGAGTTAGGCATTCAAGCAAGAACACTGGAACAGAGAGGTCCACCTGCAGGTTGCAGAAACACAGCCATATAGACAAGGACTCAGAAGAAGAACTCACTAAAACTGGCTGATTGAAAGAAACACAGCAAGATTATAGCTACCAAAGTCATCAGGGCCAGCTCTTAGAAAAGTGAGAGGACCATATTCTAAATTCTAATGAGAAACAATCAGCACAATGTACCTAAGAGCTCACTAACAGAAGCTAATGCATACTGTTAGAGCAGAAACTTCTTGAGGTTAACGCCCAACTGCATTAAGAATTCCTGAAACCCTCACAAGCACTGCCAAGGATCTTGGCGTATCCCCTGTGGCATGACCTCATAGATGGAAGATAGATGGTCTCAGAAAAAAGAGAGGCCTTGAGAGAGAGCTTAATTGTTATAAAAATGCAATTCATTGCAAGGAGTATTTTTGAGCACCTACTCTTTACAGTGTATCATGCTGGACCTGGCAGGACCAAGAAGTGAAAGCTCTCTCCCCTGAGTCCTTTAACGACAGCTGAGCTTTGGACTTGAAGAACATGTCATTTAATAACTGCACTGCCTATTTTCAAGTCATTGCACCGGAAATGAAAGATCCTCTCCCTTTCACTACAACTCCACCGTTTCATGTAGGTAGTTCTGGATTAAGTTCATAAATCACTTCCACACTCTGAATTCCCAAGGTTTTCATTAACAGTTATAGAAGAGAGCTGAATGATAGATAATAAAATTGTTAAACCAATATGGATTGTGGAGGAGACGAGTTAATTCCTGATTTCGGTTGACATCAGTTATTCCCCTCACTTAGAGACATCCAGTTTTGTAAACAAGAATGGAATTTATCTCAAACAATAAAGAATTCTCTCAGAAATGAAGTACAAACTCATCCTTGACAATCAGTCCCTACCCATACAAATCTCTATTTTCGTGCCAACTGCAAAAATCACAAGGAGAAACAAACGTGAGACTAGTTTTTCCTTTATCTTTCTATTTTAAAGACCAAAAAAAAAAAAAAAAAAGACAATGCATGAACTGAGGGAATTCTATAAAATTCTATTAAATACCAATGGATGGTACACTTATTTTTAAATATCTGATTTTAAGAAGTGACTTTTTTATTTGACTAAGGAAGGTAAGTTAGGTCATTCTTCAGGTTCTGGTGGTCTGCTCAGGAAAATCACCAATTCCCAAACAGCGCTTCCTGTTTGCTGAGCTGCACCGTGGCTGGTCATGTATGGAATGAAGGGGACATTAACTAGCACCTTCACTTCCCCACATGTTATGTTTCTTCACAAGCTACTTTCATGTTAATTCTTTTCGGAGCATTTGTGTTCAGTAATGAAGGAAGATCAAGAGTTCTCTTTCTTGACTGCAAAGTTAATTACTGCAATCAGAGAGCATTTGCATTCGTGGCTTTTACCCATGCTTATCAAATCCTTAAAAGTGTTCATTTGCTTGAATCCTGGACAAATCACCTAAAATAAAGGCACCCATAATGTGTTTCAATTAACCCTGCAGATTTATTTATCCTTTTTTCTCCCGACTCAACTTCATTGAACTGTAGGCAAAAAAGACAATGAACTCGGTGGTGGATTAAAAATAGAGAGGTTGTCATGGGAAATGATCCATTTCCTTCATCCTATAAATAGATGAAAGATTTTAGAAAGGTGTTCATTATAAAAGAGAATATCTGACTCGATAGCTGCATGAGCAGATTTTGTTTCAATTCTGAAAATTAAAATTACATAAGGCCTGGAATGAAGATCCTTCCATTTTGTTCAGTTCTGAATATATTTCTTATGTTTAATATGGTAACACAGTGATAAACTGAAAAAGGTACAAAGGACCAGACAACAGGAGACCCAGGCCCCACCCTCAAGTAGAATACGCAATGTTTTAAAATAAAAACAATAATATCCAGTATTACTACTAGATAGAATTCTATTAAATATAGGAAAATTCTAAATTTACAGCACAAACAAAATAAAAATGATGTAGAAGACAGTCTCAACATAGGAACTGGGACAAAGACACCCAGATACCAGCCCTGCTACTGTTGACAAGCAACATAAAGTGCAACATGTGAATTTAGTCATTTGTTCTGTGAAGGTGATAAATGAAAGCTGACCTTTGACATCAGGTAGACATGGCTTCAATTCATGAACTGTCATTTGCTTGCCGTAATACAACAGCCAGTTTTTACAATACAATAATAATATAAATCATCTAGATCATTCACCAGACTTAGTAGGTATTCGAAAGTCCTCCTCTTAAATGTGGAGAACAAACTGGAGGTTGTGAGAGGGGAGGTGGGGAGGGGGGTGATGAAATAGGTAAGGGGATTAAGGGTGTACACCACGATGAGCACTGAATAATGTATAAAATTGTTGACTCATTATATTGTACACCTGAAACTAATATAACCCGGTATGTTAATTATTCTTGAATTAAAAATAATAATAAATTAAGTAGGGGTGGGGAAGAGGAGGCGGCAAGCTGACACCCTCGGTATTTAGGTTCTACACAGCATCCGACTCCAACTGCCTGACTGTGCAGTCTTAACACCCAATGATTTACTTCATAAACTCTCTACTTGACACAAGGTAATATGCTATTGTTCTTTGAACATGCATTTCATTTTCCTAATATGTGCCTTTGTCTTGCAGTTTTTACTCCTTCTGAATACACTATTTTTCTCTCTTGATTTAGCATCTGAAAAGGCTGGTTCAATTCCCATTTCCTCCTTTGTATCTTTACCAGCTAGACCTAACTCGCAGTCATCTGCATGTCTCCATACTTATTGTCCATGTCATATTATATGTACATGGATTTAGAGATGCTTTGGGTCTTCTCACTTTCTTCTGCTTTTTCTTTCTGCCTCCCTGCTCACTTGATTATTTTCATTTACCATCTACTCTTGTATTAGCCAGCCCACAAATACTGTTCCCTGCCTGCTGTGTGGCCATCAGTACGTTGGGCACAGAACATACCGAGGTCTTTATGAACACTTGTTCACCATTTTTTTTAAACAGCCAAGTTGGTCATCTAAGCTTCCTATTGGTAACTAAAACTACCTGGATTTAGGCTAGAAAATCACTAGCATTTTCCTCAATTGAAATTAATTATTTTCATTGAAGTATGATTGAACCTGTTGTAAAGGTGGAATGATACCAATAAAACATAGGTTGTGAAAACATCTATTCCTATTTATGTCAGTTCATTTTAAATAGCAATGATAGGGGCACCTGACCAGTTCAGTCCTTTAAGTGTCAGTCTCTTGATTTTGGTTCAGGTCATGACCCCCAGGTCATGGGATTAAGCTCTGCATCAGGCTCTGCACGGAGCGTGAAGCCTGCTTAAGATTCTTTTTCTCCCATAACCCTCTCCCACTCTGTCTCTCTCTGTATCTCTCTCTCAAATAAAAATAAAATATAATATAATAAAATACTAATGATAATACACTAACTCTGAGCTTCCAAAGACAAATTTTATTGCTAATAAGAAGTAAAGGGGGAAAAAAATCAGACATTTCTCTTCCCCCAGAGCACACAGTATCTAAGTCTATGGCTGGTGCCATTTAGAGAAGCATAGTGCCTTTTCAAGGTGTAGAAAAACAACAATGAAACTCCCCAGAGAAAAGTGTGACAACCCACAGTCGATAAAGCTCTTCCCACTGCAACTGATTTGCCTAGAAAAGTACCTATGTCCTTAACTTCTACTTGCACATAACAGACAGGCCTATTGGAATGGCAGTTTACCAGACTATCAGTCAAAAGTGAGAACTAATTCTTTCTTTAAACACTTGTCGGTCTTCTGCTTAAAGGTCAGGTTACTGGGCCTTTTCTTGCTTCTTTTGCACCAAATACTCAAGTGGGTCCGAATAATCCTCAGCCTCAACTCCCTTCACCACAATGTCCACATCCTAATCCCCGGAACCTGTGAATGGTACGAAACATGGCAAAAGGGACTTTGCAAATGTGATCAAATTAAGAATCTGTGATCGAATGATTATCCCCTATTTTCCACAAAGGTGGAAATGCATTTCCAGGGGTCCTTGTCAGACAGACTCAGGAAAGCCAGAGGGAGGAGAAAGAAATGTGACCACTGTGACAGAGATTGGAGTGATACAGCCACAAAGCAGGGAATGCCAGAAGACTCCAGAAACCGGAAGACATAAGGAATGGTTCTTCCCCTAGAGCCTCCAGCAAGGAAAGAGGTCTGCCAACACCTTGATTTTAGCCCCATCAACACTCAGTTCACACTTCTGAACCCCCGCACTGTACGCAGACTTAAGGAACCAAATTAGTGGTCATCTGTTATAATGGTAAAAGGAAACCAACACACCATCATTGCATGTCTCTGCTGTTGACACCTCATCTGATTTATGAAGTTGAAGTGCATCCCTTGCTTTGGGCCCTTCTGTATTAATAATGGGAACAAAAACTACAACCACAACTGACATTTGAACAGCTCTCTAATCTGTATCAGGTGCTCAGTTAGACAAAGTTCTCCCATTGTGTTATGAGGGCAGCTTTGAGTAAACCCATTTTACAGATGAGAAAACTAAGACCAGGATCCTAGCCCAAGACCGTACAATGCCAAAGCCCATTATCTTAACTGCTATGCTATTCTGGATCTCTTCCCTCTATTCCATTTTGTCTCCTTTACTCTTAGATCCCCATCTCGGGGGGTGAGGGCTGTGGGAAATGAGGAAAAAAAACCTGTTTCTTTCATTTCTTTCAAGGAAATTTTTAATGACCGAAGCCCTTGACTTACATCCATCTGTAAACAATCAAACTATTCCTAAGGAAATCTATACAGAGAGAAAAAATAGAAAGGAAAGAGAGAAAAGGACAGGGAAGGAAGGGAGAGAAAAATGTCAAAGCTGTATATCCAAATAAATTTAATTATCTGCTCACATACAAGAGGTGTGAAAGTAGAGAACATTTTGAATGGGTGAAGCTAAGTAAGAACATTCATAGTGTAGGATTAAGCCTTAAAAAAAATCAAAAGATAAAAATAGAGTCACTGTAAGCACAACCAAGAGAAAGACCAGCCTGATTTGAGCAGCAAATTTAAATTAGGAAAGGACCAAAAAAAAAAAAAAAATTCACAAAACTAAGTAGAGGTCCATTTTTTGAGAAGCCTAACTACCTGAAGGAGCCCAGATCTGATCAATCACTCAGAGGGTAGAAAGCCCTTCTTCTCTCCTGAGAGGAGGCTGAGGAAAGACAGATGGCTCTTCTTTTAGCTTTTGTTTTTTTCTCTATGATCAATTAGCCTAAAACTTTAAGTTCAAAATTAATCCTAAAAGGAAGAAAATTTTAAAAATGTTTACATTAATTCAATAACTCTTCTTGATTTTTATTTTAAATTCACAATTTAGAGGAAGTATTATGCAAATTTGAAACAATTTCCATACTAAAAAAAATTGAAATCCTTTGGTAAGCTTGCTTTTGCAGATTATACACAGTGTATTACATCATATTTACTCATCTCTAAGAGGCAATAATTCCACCCACAGAATCACAAAGTTCTTCTCAGATACCAGCTCTCATCTCTGGTTGAGGAAATGTCTGCGGACAGAAAAACACAACTGATCCCGACTCTGCTGATTATTTTTATCTGTGTCTTTCATTAATGCTCACAGTTCTATAGGATATCACCTCCATTTTACAGCTGGGGAATCTTGGACTCTAAGCATTTCAGTAAGTTGGCCAGTCTTACGGATATTCAACAACAACAAAAACTAAGTCTGAGTGAAGAATGCATCCATTTGGTGGTAGAGAATTAAACTGAAACACATTTTAACTACAAAATTCCATTTTCCATCCATCTCCTATAAAGCATATGTTTTAATGATCTGGAAGAGCCAGTTGAACTAGGGGATTTAAAGAGGCTTCTGTGGCCCCTCCTCTCTGAGCCAGGTATTAACACATTTTTATGACAAAGAACGAGTAGGCCTACACCAAAATCTACTGTTAACAATATGAGACCAAGTCCCTCAAAGCACCCTCTCAGAGAAAACTTACAACTAAGTACCCTCCCCTCCACAGCCCTTTTATCTTGCATGGAAGTTCCTTCTTTCTTAATTTTTTAAAGATTTTCTAACACTTGTTACCCTCAAAGCACAAATGCCCATTTTCCAAGTACAATTTTCTATTCAAAAGCTGGCAAAAATGGCAAATGCCTGCTAAAGTGTTAATGAATGGCTGTTTCAGACAGAGAACAAGACTGGTTAGCCATAGGAACCCAAAAAGCCTTTGGGAACACCTCTAAAACAGGGCCACAGTGCCATATTTACAGCATCCTAGTCTCCTGAGTGTCCTAAGACAGTTCCATTGCACATTCTGTCTTATCTTTCTTGTTCAACCACATCTTGATTTGAGGCTCAGAAAACTCAGTCCCTGTAAGGTAAGTTTCTCTACGAGAAAGTGGCTCAGTACATTAATGTGTTGAGGCCATTACCAGAGAAGGGGCACTAATGAATTCTTTACAAGCCTCTGAAGATCTTAAATCACATAGAGAAAACCAGAGATTTTCCAGTCAAAAGTCAAAGTTTAACAATCAAAGAGAAATACTGAGGAAAAGCCATTAGATTCCTTTAGCAAAGTGACCCTTGAACTATGACTTGCTCATTAATTACGAAGGAATAAGATACAGAAAGAGAAAATTCACTCAAATCACATCAGCTACCTTAATAGAATAAATGGACTTTTCTCTCCACTTAATTAGTGGAGACTAAAACCTACCAGCTTATCCAGGATAATTAGAAGCAATACCTATTCATCTTAAATCTCCCGTTCTCTTCCTGTATGTGGGCATTAGAGGTCCAGCCTAAACCTGATTTGGGATGGGTCTTGGGCCATTTATTGTAGCGGTTTAATAACTAATACTCTTAATAGATATTCCTAAAACACGGTCTTTCTTGTTAACATTATTGTGTCTCCCACTCAATGAAAGAAAGCATATTGAGAGGAGCCATCCAATGTAATAGTAATGATGAAAAGCAAATAGGTTTTTTTAAATTTGTCTGTTTTTATTTTTTTAAAGCACAAGAGTACCTACAGGCAGTGGTATTTACAAGATACTTTTCATTTTATTTTCCCTTGTTGTCCAAAATTTGAACACACTTTACTATTTAATTAGAAACAAGGTATTTTTTAAAAAAAATTTTTAAGTTTTATTTTATTTATTTGAAAGAGACAGGCACAGCCTAAGTGGGGGGAGAGGCAAAGAAAGGAGGAGAGAATCCCAAGCAGACTCTGTGCTGCCAGCACAGAGACTGACGTGGTGTTCGAACCCACAAAACCATGAGATCATGACCTGAGCTAAAACCAAGAGTCAGATGCTCAACTAACTGAGCCATCTAGGCACCCTGAAACAGTTATTTTTTAACATGAATGTAAATTACATATTCTATCCCTTGCTGAAATAGAAAGCCAACATATCTCAGTATGAGGTCTAGTTCAGCCAAATTTTAACAAAACAGTTTTGGAAGAATTTGGCCAAGGGAACACAATTCAGTGTCAAGAAAAGTTCTGTGTCATGAGGGGAAGAGAAATAGCATTTCCAAGAAGTAAGGGACTGGGTGGGGGGTTGGGGGTGCGCGGGGAAAGGGAATCACACTAATCATTATTAACATCTTCACTGTTGGAAGGTGAGACAACCGTGATGCGACCCAAAGTTAATTTTCAAGAAGCCTCCATGAATGTCTGCAAAGGTCTGAGGGAGGTGCTTGGTTAGGAGATCAGCCTTCACAACATGCTCTTCATGGATGTGGTGAACTTACCACAGTCCGGAAGCCAGCAGGATCCCCTAGAAACTTTCTGTACACCTAGAGCAGGTCCATCTGTAAGTGGGGTTTCCTTTAACCAAGGCTCCTGAATCTGAGGTATAAATGTCAGTATAGCAGTTTATTAATTTGCAAAAAGCAACAGTGGTCTGAGAGACAGGAATGCCTAAGGACCTCATTCTGCCTAACTAGCCCAACTGCTGCTTTTAGACAGACCTCCTCAGGAAGCAAGGTCACAATCAGAAAATAATTTGAGTAGGATGAAATCAGAACTAAGAGTTAGTTGAAATTAAAGGAATTTAAAGAAGGAACTTTCCACTTGTACAGAACTCCTTCATAATCTTGCTGAAGGTTAATGTTGAAGATTTCTGTTCTGATCTTTAATTGTTGAGGGAAGCTACACCCTATAATTTCATTTTCAAATAATCGGACAAGTGTCACATCAGTCCCCAACTTCGAACAACAACTTTCAATTTTCCAGCCTAATTTATGCTGGAATAAAGCATAAATTTTTTAAAGTTTTTTTTTTAAGTTTATTTATTTATTTTTGAGAGACTGAGAAAGAGAGCACGCAAATGCACATGGTGGGAAAGGCTGAGAGGGAGGGAGGAAGAGAGAATTCCAAGCAGTCTCCACGCTGTCAGCACAGAGCCTTATGTGGGGCTTGATCCCACAAACCCAGGAGCTCACAACCTGAGCCAAAATCAAGAGATGGTCACTTAACTGACTGAGCTACCCAGATGCCTCTGAATGGTGCTTAGTTAAAAACCCTGAAGCTGCCTTACAAAGTGTTTGCTACCTTGCTTGGCCCGAGCAAAAATTGCTTCACACTATTTAGTGAAGCCAGACAGTTATTTATGTCCCAATATCTTGACACAGAAGACAATTAAGGAAACTAAAAAGTAGACAGCTGTGCAATCCTAGGAGCATTTTCCTGACGTTGTCCAGAGAGCACTGGATCTTTCTATAATAATGCAGTGTGACTGGGGTCACTGAAAAGAAATTGCTTCTGTTGTCATATGTCCTTCTTAGTGGCTGAAAAAAAAATAAGCACTAATGTTCTGGGATATACGAACTCAAAGGCATTCAACTTCTGTTAATAATATCAGTGCCATTAATTTATCCCTTACTAATTTGGAACATATGCTTTCAACTTGAGATAAAATGAAGTTATCAGAAATGCAATAGAATTGCATTGAAAGTTAAATATTCTATACTTCTGAATTTTTCTACTCCCAGACACAATCCAAATTAACAAGGTTTTACCACTTTAATAATTGTTACCCAGAACCAAACTGGAAAAAAGGTTTTCAATAATACTGTTTGCATCACGAAAAACTGATGCTAAGTAAGAAATGGAACACAATCAGAATAAGATGGACAATGTCTATTTTAAATGTATTTTATTATATTCCTATTATTTGAATGCCATATATGGTAACTATTAACTTGAATATTAGAATCACTAGCACAACAATTTGCTGATCTATTCGGTAATTGAGAAGTGATATTCAAAAATGAATTTAAGAGCCTTAGACCTGGAATCTAGAGACTAAAATTAAAGACTAAATTCTTTTGTATAAAATAAGACAAGTACAACTAGTAGAGATACTAATAATGAAAGAGTTGAAGAAATCTCATCTCTGCTGCTACTAAACCTTGACCCAATTGAAGTTCAATTTTATTGCATACTATTGCTAAGACTGCTTCTCTTTATTTTCTACATAGGTTTCCTTTTGTTTTTATGTTTTTAATGTTTATTTTTGAGAGAGAGAGAGAGAGAGAGACTGAGCATGTACAGGTGGGAGAGGGGCAGAGAGAGTGGGAGACAGAGGCTGGGAAGTGGGCTCACGCTGACAGCAGAGAGCACGACACAGGGCTTGAACTCCTGAACCTCAAGAGATCAGTCAGATGCTTAACTGACTGAGTCATCCAGGTGCCCTTCCTTTGTTTTTAAATTAAAATAACTACTAATTTGCCCAACTACTATATGTTCTCGCACTGTTTCCTAATTCCAATTTGTTCAAACTGTGAAAGATATACAACCATAACTCCTCCAATTTATTCTCTGACTTTCAAATTTTTGACCTCCCCCCAAAACCCAAAATACCTCTTAAGGCAAAACACAATGTATACATCTATAATGCTAGATCATTTCCAAGAAAAGCCATTTTTAGGGTATATTGCCTCAAGCCAAGTCTAGTGAAGGCTTTCTGAATTTAAAAAGGTTAATACTTTTTACACAAAGTTGACACAGTATCCTATGTGCACAAACTGTCCTGTCCATAGGATTGTCACCTTGTCACCTTCCCAGCAGTCAATACTGTGTGGTAAGCACCATGAAGTCGATCCTCACTTCATTATACCAACGAGGGCAGTAAAGAGCAGAGAAAGTCAGGGCCTCGTCTGAAATCACACCGCGAGGAAATATTTGACAGAACTGGACAGTGAGTCTTCTCAAAAAGCCTTTCTTACAGTCCTCGCTCTGCTAAAGTTGAAGATATTAAGTCTACCTGAGGCAAACAGACGCGAAGTCAAAACAACAAGAGACAAAAAGGAAAACAAATCCCTAGATTATCTGGGCAACTGTCTCAATCCTGTGCTTCGCTCCGAAGCTGGAACATTTACAGCCCCAGGGATCAGAGGAGTTGATCCAACGGGCTGGCTAGGCCTGCTCCACTCAGTCTCCTGCTGCGTCCGCGGTGTGCACTCTTCTGGGGACAGAGCACCATGTGCCCAAGTGGAAGAGGACTGTGCTTAAGTCAGGTTTTTCTAAGTCACTGCGCATCCCTGATCGATGCCCTTGACAAGCAAGTCTTCTGTGTCTATTTGGAAATAATAAACATTTCCAATAGAAGGTGGAAAACACCTAGGTTATCACATTTTGAAGAATCTAAGATCCTAAAATAGTGCTTAAAGTCCTAGGACCCATTTTCCAAAGAGGTTCTGTTAAAGATCGAAACTACAAACTCAAGTTCAGCTTCAAACTCCCTGAGGAATTCAATTATCACTTTCCTTTTGCTATTTTTCTTCCCAGATTCAACTCTCTTTACCTTGGAAATTGAAAGAGCAGGCAAGAGTAAACAGAATACCCACTTTGTTTCTCTTCTTTCTTTTTTAACATAACATTTGGGCCCCAGCAAACACTTGGGTACCTGAGAGTTCTGGCACCTGAACACATTTCCCTAAACAAAGAGAAATAATGTGATGGCAGATTCAACACTGAGCTGATGTGTCAAAAAGTAGCTAACAGTTGAGATATCAGAGTTACTTTTTGGGAGGAAAATAATGAAACAGAACAAACATCAAAGTGAACAGTCTCCTAGGAGATCATTTCCCACAAGCTGTATAAACTTTCTTTAGTTAAACAAATAGTCCCCCAGATGAACATTTGTTTTTGTATTTTGGATATGCGTCATAATGATTACCTATGGTTTTCTCTCAATGGAAACCTTGACAATGAGACAAAATAGGGATTTGATTTTTCCCAGCAAAATATCTTATGATAGTTCTGGAATCGGATCCTTGGTTATGTTAGTTAGTTTGTATCATTTAATGCAGTTTTTGTAGTCCTCAAATGTAACTTTATGTCCAAGTACAAATCCACAAGTCATTCCCCACAAACTCCACCTAGAGGCAGGCAACGCTTTTGTTTGTCAGGACCTCTTCACGGTTTCCCACTCACCCCTCTCTCTCAATCCTTTATTCCCTCAAAGACATGGGGGAAACTGCCCTATGTTAAATTGCAGTGTCAAAGTTTTGTGAAATTTCATCTTATTCTCAGGATTTTCTCTGAGAGAACACTCTTGAAATTCAACCTCAGATAAAGTAGCAATGAGACTGAGCAGTCAGGAGAAAGGAAATGTGATTAAGTGTCCTGGAAGAAGTAGCTTACATCTAGAAGTCATTAAAACTAGTCAGAATGTGTCATTGCTGGGGCACCTGGATGGCTCAGTTGGTTAAGCATTAGACTCTTGATTTCTGGTAAGTCACTATCTCATGCTTCGTAAGATCAAGCCTCACACTAACAGCATGGAGCTTGCTTTGATTTTCTTTCCCTCTCTCTATGCTCCTCCCCAGCGAGTGCTCATGCATGCTTTCTCTCTCTCAATATAAATTAAAAAAACGTTAAAAAAAGAAAAAGGAAGAATGTGTCAGTGCAAAAGCCATATGGATGTATAACCGGGAAAGGACCCGCCTTGGAGACATTCAGGTTTAATCAGTTAGTTCAAGTTTGCCCAGCTTGGCTCAAAACTCATCCTACAAAGATGCTTCACCTCTTTGCAATTTCACCTGCCTCTTCTCAAGTCTAGGGTCTCTTTTCACTGATGGAGTAGTGTTACCTCAAATCGTAACCTTAATTTGGAATAGGTAGCCACCTGCCTAAATAAAAGAGTGGTTTCATAAAAGACCCATTTAGGAAGGGCAAGACCTTTTGCCTGCTTCCCATCTTTGCTGCAAGGAATGAAATACCATTTGGGCTTACGTAATGTTCTATCCTGTGTTGCAGTTGCCAAAAGAGGGACATTTTACTTTGTTTTCTAGGAATGTGCATTCATTCATTCATCCCAATTTATCTTTGATTAAGCTTTGACTCAGCCAAATAGAATGATTCATCAGCAAACACACAAAAAGTTCATGGCATAGTTGGAAGAATCACACTTCCATTGAATGCGTTCCACGGAAACACAGGCTGCATCATTGTACTTATAATTAAAGCAGAAAATCCAACAATCAAATGTGTTTAGACCCTTTAAAAGGTACTTTCTAGTCTTAACTGCTCTAAAGAACACAAGGCATGTATGTTTTAAGACCCTTAAAATAAAGGGAAACTTTGGGGCACCTGGGTGGCTCATATGGTTGAGTGTCCAACCTCAGTTCAGGTCATGATCTCATGGTTCGGGAGTTCAAGCCCTGCATTAGGTTCACTGCTCTCAGTACAGAGCTGGCTTCAGATTCAGATCTTCTGCCCACCTACTCTCTCTGTCCCTCCCCAGCTCACAAACACTGCCTCTCTCAAAGATGAATAAACATTTATTAAATATACAAATAATAAATAAATAAACAAAATAAATGGAAGCTTTGAGACTTGTGTACAATGTGCACACACACCCTGACCAAAAGACACTAATGTTTCCCTGATTTACCTCTACTTGTAAAGTTGTTTAATCCCATTATTCTCTTCCTTCCTGTTGGTTTTAAATTATCTAACTGTCACTTAGGTGATGACTGCAGATACCATGTATGTCCTTAGCCTCTCAGCTTTCACCCTGAGCAGATTCCAAATGATAGGCTGACTTCGACAGTGCAACCAAATATTTTCATACTGCCTATTAATAAGAAGTACTAGCGCTTTGCTCATTTTTTCATGGGTTTTAAGAAGACAGTTTTAAACTGAGCATCTTTTTTGTAGATATAAATAAGAAAAGTGGAATATATTATTCTTAAGTTTTGATTAGGTCTTTCTGAGTTGACTCAATAAGTATTATTATAATTAATTTCCAAGGATACATTCATAATCATCAGTGCTATCAACACACATATTGTTCTACTATCACCTGAATAGTTCTTTCAAGATCCAGAACATAATATATAGGGTCACAAAAAGAAAACATCCTTTCGGATGTGTTTTAACTATGAACCACAACACACTTCATCTCTTCCTTTGTAACTCCAGATATCAATGGCAAATTTTAAATACTGTTCACAAACATGCCAAGAGGAAGCACTAAACATTTTGAGGTTTACAATACAAAAAAGCAAAGAATGGTGATACTTCTGAACTTTCATCAGCCCAACATTTAATTTCAAGAATTTTACACCTAAAGAATTCTGATTGCTATGGCTCTTACCGTGAATAAATTTTGCTCCAAACAACTGGTAATTAATTCTTACACCCTGGAAGACTGAAAAGCCTAGATTTCTGAATCCATTTATAGGGAAATTAACATTCTTTTCTCCTGTTTCCTTGAAATTTCTTTAGAAATTACCTTTCCTCATTCAGTTCAGACTGTTTTGAACACCCAATAATA
This sequence comes from Crocuta crocuta, assembly GCF_008692635.1. Lineage (NCBI taxonomy): Eukaryota > Metazoa > Chordata > Mammalia > Carnivora > Hyaenidae > Crocuta > Crocuta crocuta. The sequence continues at coordinate 840,321 of NW_027530502.1, forward strand.
ATAGTCCCTTTTCTCTTTATTCTCAAAGGCTTCAGATTTAGAGAAACATCAAGTGTGTCCAATGTCTGGAAATTAAGGACAAGCCAATCACTGTTAGCTATGAATCTATATCCATTCCTTTAATCTTAAGAAGGATGTTGAATATACTGTTAGGCTAACCTGACATAGGCATCTATTTCCTAATCATGTATAGCTCCTTTCTCCATACATGCAGTATTTTTCTCACAATCAAAAAGAGATTTAATAAGAGAGCTTATTATAACACAGATTATATTTTGGTGAGATTATGAAATCTGGTAGGCAATGTGAAGTTATCAGTGAATGCTATACAACTCTCCAATGAGATATTCTGAGCAACGGCTCTCTTCATTCCTTCCCTTTTCCTTCTTTTCTAAAATTGCCTTGCCTTTTTCTTTCAGTGTCATTTATTTTTCAATCTTTGGACCATTTATTTTCCCATTAAAGTGGAACACAAAGAATGGCTCTCATTACATCTCAAAGAAGTGAAATGCTGGTCAATTGGCACCAACATATAGGTTCCTTCATTGGCGAACTGAGAGAGTCATCTCTAGTTCCCGTCATGGAGACAGATTCTTCACAATGGACAAGTGATTTGAAAATCAAACGGTCATTTTGTTCAAAGAGGAAGCTAAGGCTGAACTGACAGCATGGTCCAAGTCATCCATACACTAAGTTGTAAGCAAGGATACAAAGGTCTTAAAGTTTAAAAAAATAAAAACTTAAAAAAAACCCATATTGACCCATATACTTATACCATCAAATATGGCAGTAAAAAGAACACCAGAGTCTTCCCCTTATTTTTCATATATCATTTTGAGAAGTACTTGTTTGCGCAAAATATTGAAAACAAAAGAAAAATAGGAAAGAAACGAAATAAGTAGGAATTAGTTTATCAAATTATTTAGTCACATTTCTTAATGTTTATTTATCTTTGAGACAGAGAGGGAGAGAGAGAAAGATTGGGGGAGAGGCAGAGAAACAGGGAGACAAAGAATGGAAAGCAGGCTCCAGGCTCTGAGCTGTCAGCACAGAGCCCAATGCAGGGCTTGAACTCACAAGCTCTGAGATTAAGACCTGAGCTGAAGACAAACATTTACCCAAATGAGCCACCCACACACCTCTTTTTTGTTAATTTTTATTCCGGAGGTTCTCTAATAATCTTGGACTGCCAGCATACAAGACATAAATGTTATCTAATAAATCTCATACCTCTTCTTCGGAAAAATTTGTCTCTAGTCCATGAAATTTGAATACTATTTTAAAAGATCACAAGGCAAGATTATGCTAGTCAAGTTTATTAAAATATAAAACTAGAAGGTGAGTCAACAAAAGACTAAAACTAAAGTGGTTAAGTGCTATCAATGCTGCATTGGACCTCAGCCCATCTGAAAGCAATCTGCTTTGGATGATAAAATTTACTCTTTTTGCTTTTTCAGATTCATGGACTATTTGAACAAAAATTTTATACATTTCCTATTCTAAAGATAAAGTAAAAATTACTAAGAGACCTAATTTAGACCATTAAATTTTGGATATTCTTTTATCCCTCAAGATGAAAGCACAAGCTAGTGCTAGAATATTCCTTGAAGTTTTAAAGTGAACAGAGCCCCTCCTTTTTATAATTCATTGTTATGTCTATCAACAAAATTCTATCTAGAATTTCCAAGTCAAGTGTACAGTTGTTAAATGAGGGAGAGATTAGAGAGTAGTCAAGGACTATAGGAGCCTGCTCTTGAACTAGCAATATTGAACAGAGATCAGTATTGACAAGCTGATTTTTAAAGTTATAGTATGTGATTATCAAGTAATACCAATACTGAAAGAAAGCCATTTTCTAAATCACAATTCCACAACCTGAACCAGACAAGTTTTTCATTACTTTGTATTCCATTCTAGGGATTTGTCCATATGGCTGAATATTTTTACCTAGAAGTTATCATATACTCATTTTACACTCGGAGTTTTTCACTGAATATTGTAACATTGAACATATCTTCACTGCTTTCTAAAATGTTTTTTGAGGAAATATACTTCCCTAGAAGACAGAATTAGAGCTGTAACAGTGATTTAGGAGATTAAAAGCAGACACTGAAAAGAATTTCGCTTTAGCAAGAGTAGCTAAATACAGAAATAATTTTTTGGTTAAGTTTTTATAAATACTTTTTCTGGAAGGTACTTGAACATATGATACCGTCTCCATGTCTGGTGTTTTACAGAGCAACACTGATAAAGATTTTGTTCTATTTTTCTTTCCCCCTTTCTCCTTCCCGTCCAACCTTTCCCTCTGGTGTACACTCAGCTCTGTCAAATGCTCTTGTTTTATCTTTATTTTATTCACTGTTTTTAGCCAATTACCTTGAGTCCAAGTATTCCCCCACTTACATGCGAGTAAGGACAACTGGTTTACCCTCTCCAAGCCTTAGGTTCAGCCTCTGTAACCTGAGGATAATAATAATACCACCCCACAAGATTGCTGTGATAAATTAAGGAGTTCCATGAGAGGCAGTAGGTATCATGGTTAACAGGACAGACTCTGGAGCCATACCACCTGGATTTGGAATTTTGTTGCCCTCCTAGCTATGGGATCTTAGGCAGGCTATCTAACATCTTGCCTCAGCTTTCTTATCTGTTCAATTGAAAGGATGATAATAATGGCAAATATGTGCCCCTGTCTGGGTTGCTGTGAGGAACAAAGGAGTAAAATAGCTAAAGGAGTGTGGAAGTGTGCCTGACACATACCAGTATTATGTATATTTTCATCATGACCACCTGAAAAGGTTGGCATATGATTTATATCATGGTAAGCAGTCAGTAAGTAGTGACTATAGAAATTACTTTCTAGTATTCAAGCAGAATACTTTTGTAATCTCTAGTAATCAGTATTTGTTTTCTTTGATTAAACCTGAGGGATATGAACCTAGTGAATTTAATCAGTAATGGTGTAATATTCGCCAAGTGCCAGGCACTGTTGCAAGCACTTTGTAAATAATAGCTCATATAATTTTTCATAGGAACCTCATGAAATAGGTACTATTGTTTTCCACTTTCCAAATGACAAGAGTATATAGTACATAGAGGTTATGTAAGTAGCTCAATGTCACCAAGAGACTCTATGTCAATGAATCCAGTCTAATGCAAGTAATTGATAGAACTTGGATTCTAACCCTGGCTCTCAGGCTTTAGAGCCTATGCCCTTAACCATGGCTTTTGGTGGCTTCCAAGAAAGGAAACAGTCAACCCACAGGCCCTTTTCTCATGCAGTCCCCTGAGCCACATGCCAAGCATCGTAAGTCCCATCTTGACACTTCAAGATCTATGAGAACAAGGTCTGTAAACATTCAGGCTCCATGCCCAGTGGCCTCTCCAGTTTGTATCACGAATTCCCCCAAACCCACACCCTGCAGTGACCACACACAGAAGCCTAACAGTTCAGGAGATGTCTGGGAAATTCCAAAAACAGAAGGCAGATGAGAAGCAGTGGGGAGTTTTATCCATGAATGTCTTCACACCAGAATCTAAATGCTGACTGAGGGCATGTTGCCCTCCATTGAGGAGAGACCAGCTCCTGCTGGCAGGAAGCTCAGCGTTGACAATCACCACTGAAAGGGAGGAGGAGAGCTTTGCCAGCTGGGGATAGACATCTGGCAGAGGATCAGAGGGATGGCACACTAACTAATCCAGCTCAGAGCTGGATTTAAACACATTTCCCCTTGGTACTATGCACCAGTCCGCTATTAGAAGAACAGAGCTAAAGAAATTCATCCAGAAGCAAATCAGTTTCAAGGTAATGAGGGCATAACTCCTAATTATGCATCATTAAGGAGGTCTCCTGACCAGAACATAACTGAGACTGTACAGAATCTGGTCTGAGCATACCTTTAGAGATTAAACTATTGATCATCTTGGGGAGACTAGGTGGCTCCATTGGTTATGCTTCTGACTGACTCTTGATTTTGGCTCAGGATATGACCTCACTGCTTGGGAGATCCAGCCCTGTGTGGGGCTCTGTACTGACAGCATGGAGCCTTCTTGGGATTCTCTCTCTTTCTCTCTCAAAATAAGTAAATTTTAAAATATTGATCATCCTGGTTTAAGGCTTTGTCTTCATATAGGCAAAGTGTAGGAGAGAACCTTGACCATTAGCTAAGTAGCTCAAAGGGTGTTGCACTCTTTCTCTTTTCCATTCCCTCCCTCCCTGTAACACACACACACACACACACACACACACACACACACACACACACACCCTACCACTGAAGAATATGTCTGTGGTAGCAATGAGGCTTGAAGCTGGCACTGGATGGACAGTTCCAGACCCTGGGTCCTAATCTTTGCTGTCCCTGACTTTCTGAAGTTTCTCTGCTGCTCCCATTCTGCTTCCTTTACAGTCCTTGTAACTCTAATGAGCCACTCTGCCTCCTCTAAGCCAGCCACACTGCACTGTAGCTCATCCCACATATCTGTGCTCCCCTCACTTCAGAACCCACTTCTTCATAGTTTACCTCAGACCATCTAATCACTGACCCCATGAGAGACTGCTTCTGGGCCTCAGTCTAGTGCCCACATGAATTTCACCCTCTGGCATACCCACCTGGGCTTCCCATCTGCCTGTTAGCTTTATATGGCCTTTTAATTTCAACATCTTGGCCTGAGGGGAGAGACACCCCATCAGCCTCAGCCCTGAGGAACTGTCATTGGTGAACCAAACAATACCACCTCTCTGCCCATCCCCCACCAAAGGAAGACACCTCAAATTGGAATCAGCTCAAACCTATTAGGCAAGTCATCCATTGTCCAGAGGAGTCCCTGTAGACCTTCAAGTGCCTTCCTATTGGTAGATGCCAAGGTAAAATAAATTGTATAGATCTAAAAATGCTCAGATTTTTCTTTAAGACTAGGACATCTATTTGAGTTTCACCACACATGTCTATACCTGTTATATTCACGTCAAAAAGGATATTCTAAGACTCGATGGCAATGGCGAGACAAGAGTGAGAAGAGCATGCAAGAAGTATGAATTCTCTTTGGATGGCTTTGGGAAAGCCTCGTTGGAGGTAACTGCACAGAAAAGCAATGGGAAGAGCCCATCTGAGCAACCAAAATCACAGAGTAACTTGCTATTAAAAAGTCAAACCAGTACTTCCTATTATCTTTCTATTTAAAACTCTCATTTTCTTTTATCTCAAAGCCAGTTTAGAGTATGACTTTGTACTCATAGTCATACAATATCTAAGAGACCATTTGTTCTTAATAAGAACAGGCTGCAAATGGAGCTTCTATCTTCTCTTATTACCTCGGCTATTTCATTTACTCACATTTTCATTTTTCCTTGGTGTAAATGCAACCAATTAAAAATACAAGTAATATAGTTCACCTGTATCTTTTCTCTAATTCCCCATTTAGAGGCTGGTAAGAGTTCTAGGTAGCATAGCCTCAGTGCTTATGCAGCCTATCCCATAAGGGACCTTGGACAATGACTTTGTCTGTATTTGGAAGTCTTCAAGCCCCATTCTGATTGCTGCCACAGAAATTAGTTCACAGATTCTGTATGTGGACGTTTTCCTTTTATACAGAACTAGTTAATATCCCAGAAGTTGTGGGAGATACAAAGGTGGTTGGGACAAATTTCTACTCTCAAAGCACAAGTAACTCAAACCTCAGACAGATTTTATTTTGTGCCAAATGGGGCCAAGACAAAGGAGGTCTCCCAGCCCACAACTGAATGCAGCAGGAATACAACAGTGGGTCCATTACTATAAGACACAGAACTCCTCTGACAGCCAACTTTGACTCCAAGACCCCCAGACAGCCTTGTGGAGCCTTCTTACATCACATAGGAATCAAGGGTACATCCATCCAAGAATGTTTCCTTCTCTCTTTCACTGCAGACCAAAAGGATAGCAGTCTGGTGAATCTCCTGGCTTTGTACAGCTAGCTTCTTAGTATTCCACATGTGTTCTCCCCTAATAGAATCCTTGCTTATTTAATCCCACATTGGTCTCTGCCTCTCAGAAGACCAGTACTGACTCAATTTCATGTCTAACGTGATCACACAGGGAAAACCTTGCCTTAGTAGCTACTTTAACCATCAGTTTCAATAATAATAACAACAGACAATAATAGTTAACCTTTAGGCATGTGTGCGTTTTCTCATTTGACCACATAAGGAAGATAGAACTATTTCCATCTTACAAGATGGGTGAAGAGACTTAGGTTAAGTACCTGTCCAGTCACCCAGTTAATAAAAGAGCTAAGACTTGAACTCATAAAATCTCAGTTTACAGCACATCTTTTTAGCCACTACAATCTGCTAAGTAATTAACCTACTAAATCAAATACATTTATGTAAGTTTGCAATCTTTGGATTCATTCGAAAATTTACTAAGGTTCATCTTACTGTCTACACAGCTATTCTCAAAGTACCTAAAAATTCCCCCCAACAGTACAGGATCAGCATAGACACTGCACACAGGCATGATTCAGGAATACATTTTTGCTGCTGCAGACATTCGTTAATTTTTTATGGAACAAATATATGTTGAATGACAACCATCTGCCAGGCAATGGGCTATGATAATAAAGAACACTGTTCTCTCTCTAAAGAGGGGAATATTTTTAAAAGGACAGACAGTCTTATTTAAGCCATAGTTTTACCTCAAAAGGATTATAAATTCCTGACTATCATTTTACCACTTGATAGTCACAAAAGCAATTCTTGCCTCAACAGTCCCCTTCCTGCTCCTTTCCTGTAACTCTCTCTTGATTTAGAATTATTACCTCTAATAGGTTTCCCTCTGCTGGGACCCTGATGACTGGATTGGTCTGAAATAGCTAATTAGAACATAAGGGCTCCAGCCTCTCTCCACCTTCCAGCAGGTATCATTCTATAAATGTCAATCAGCCACATGAGAAAGTGGAGGGGTCACCATCAAGGCCACATATAAATGGGAAACAGCTGCCGCTAAAGTCTCCAACACTTGTTATCATCTCTTGGTTACCTTGCTCATCCTTATGCAACAGTATCACCAACCCTCTGTTAGGAAGCAGTGGAAAATAGTGCCAAGAGGGACTTTCACATCAGAGAGATTTTGATTTGCCTCCTACTCTACTGCTTACCGACTCAGGTCACAGTCACACTACTTAACCTCTCTGAACCTCTGTTTCCTTCTCTACTGTTGGTGCGAGCTAAATGAGGACTCTAAGTCAGGTGCCTGGCATTAAGAGTCGGTGCTTAGTAAACGTCTCTTCTATCAACTCCAACTCCTTCCCCCTGCCAGGCTGTCGACTCCTTCCAGACTTATTTCCAGGTCATATATCCTCAGCTCCAAACAGTGCCTAGCACAGATGTCTAATAATTGTTTATATAATGAATGAAGCAATCAATTGTTCCTGATCTAGACAGTGGACTATCTGGATGAAAATTCACATAGATAGCCTCCTAGACTACATCTACCTTAACCTATGATTCATAACTGCAATTATAATACATCAAGACTAATTCCAAAATGCCAGCTTACTGTAAAAGGCCAATGCACATAAGTTTAGCATACAAGGCAAAATTTTTGATTTGTCACCTTGCAATGCCATTTAAACATGAAAGGGCTAAAGAGTAGGGGTGACATGGGGTGTGACAATGGGAAAGCCAGGGAGATTGTGAGGAAAAGAGAAAAATATATGAAATCCATGGTGATTTCATCTTCAGAAAGAATTCATTCAAAGCACAGATTAATAAATTATAGTAGCAAGCAGTTACATGGCAATTTTCATCTTCAAAGCTCTGGATCAACTTTTAACATACTCTCTTTGTGTGCAGATGAGGAATACCAATACCATTTGACAGGTGGGTAAATGGATATAGATACTCTCAAATACATTTCCAAAGTCACAGAGAAACTTAGTAATAATCAAAATGAGTGTCTACATTTATGCTCATCGCACTAGACCTTCTTTGATCAGAAGATGTAAAGAAGAGATCAGTTCAGTGGTGGGGTATGACAACGGGAAGAGGAAGAAAAAGAAAGAGAGAAGAGAAATAGAATAGATAACCTTACTAAGTATTTGCATTTCTAAATATATTCATTATTTTACTTAATCCTCAAAGCCCATATTTGGATATATTTGTGAAAAAAACTCAGACTGAGCAATGTTAAGGCATTTGTCCAAATTCACTACCTACTCTATGAAAATGTCGAGATTCAAACCCAGTTCTTTCTGACTCTGGGGCCCAAGGTTTTACCAATATCCTTGTCCACAAGGTGCTAAAAGGCCTACTAACCCAGCAGGAGTGAGTGGGGGCATCTGCATGTGTGAGTCAGAGGAAATTGTAAAAGGGAGTTGGCCAATGGTCCAGGTGTCGTATGCAAAAATAGTTTCACCTTGTTCATTTGCATAAAGCAATTAGAAAAAGCAATCTCCAGTCTCCTTGGTGGGAGAATTTGAGCTCCCCTCAGCCAAGAAACATAAAACATTGGGTTTCACCATCACTATCTCCACCACTGTTGAAGAGACAAACGGTTATTCCAGATTTATACAGATAAATCTTTCCTGTGTAGGTAGACGTCAGAACATAGACCTCTGGATTTGGTCTACCTGGGTTTGAATTCGGGCTCCATCACTTATTAACTGTGTGTCCTTCTGCCGATCATTTCCTGCCACCGTTTGCTCATCTATAAAACGCATAAAACAGTAGGACAGATGTCAGATGAGAGTAATGAAGATGAAATGGGTCAATATACACTCAAATACACCGTAAATGCAAAACAAGGAGTGGCTACTAGTATTACAGAGGACACTGTGTGCTTAGTTTTTAAGTCTGTTCCCTTGTAACTGGACTGTGTAAACACCCTGCAAAATCCCGCCACCCACCACAGAACCAGCAAGATTCATTTCAGTTTTGATCAAAAAGAGATGTTACAGTCAGAGAAGTGAACTTGATAGCTTTTAAATGCCATATCCCCATGGTGAAATACACCTAACTCTCCTCCTTGCTTCTATTCAAGTCTGTGTGAGCAATGACTTTTATGTTAATTTGCAATGACACTTACTGCTGACAAGCTGATAGACACAGAGAACAGAACAATCATCAGCAAGTGACCATCATTTGTTTTATTCTTCTGTTCACTTTCCTTCATCAATCTCTTCTTAAGGAGAACCTTAGCCTTTTATCAGTGATATACATCTATTCAAGCATTATCAAGATATTTGGAGTACTTATTGTTTATTTAAAATAATACCAACAATAAAAAAACACATCAGTTTCACCAGAAATGATGAAGATGCCAGTATATGGTTAGCCTGATTTAACTGCCTCACCTTCCAAAAGCCCACTAGGACAGTGGGAAATCCTCTGTGTTACTTGAAGACGTGGAATATAAAGGTCCATCAGGTTTCCTTACCTCGCATGAAAAGATGAGCACTGAACAAAGGGCTTTTGAAATAGTAAAGAACAGGCAAAATTCTGCAGCGCTGATTTCAAACGTGCAAGGGGAATATTCAGAAGAGAAAGTAAACATCAAGAAGTCATTATAAAACATTGCACATACCATCCTCACTATCAGTTACTTTAAGTAGAAATCAGCTGTAAGGAGGAATCAGCATTTTTTTAAAAATTGCCCCTCCAAGGGTGTTTTATTGATGTGCATTCATTTGTTCGAGACCTCTCAATTCTCATGGGTTCCCGAAACTGTCAGAAATCCTACAAGTGTGAATAGTGTTGTATAAGCAAAATTAATGTCTTCATTGCTGAGTGTGATATTTTAGGCTTTATATGTGCCTTATTAGCAGGTTTTTTTAAAAGTAAAACTAGAGATGTAAATCTGTTACCATTTACATTCTTCAGCCTACATGACCTTAAGTCATTATTTCAGTCTGGCATTTATCTTGGTGCTGTAAAGCAAGCGTTCTTATCCATGCATGACTTTCACATCACAATTTATTCTAACTAACCACCACCTAAAATGTGAGTGTAAAGATTTAGTCAATTAAATAAACACCGGAAAATAAACAGGGTACTGTTTGCTTTCAGATTTACTACAGACTGACCCTTCGATTAAGAATGATACATGATGTGGGGGTTTGTGTATATGAAAGAGTGCAATACAGGAAGGAGAGATGAAGGGAGTATTGTAAGCATACTTCTGCATCTCCTTGATAAATCTCAAATATCATCTCTACTACAATAGTCTTGTTTCCAAACACTTGAAACTAATTGCTGGGAGAGGACCGGGGTGTTCTTTCCAACCACAATACTGTTGAAAACCATTGTTCTGATATTCTCCCACAGCCGCTACCCACCTCTGTAAAGGCAAGTCTATGCAGTAGAGAGAAGGCATAAAGAAACGAGCTGAGACCTAACAACCAAGACACCTGGGTGCCAGTAGCGTAAAGGCTATTAATTACCTTGAGGCCAAGGGCCATTCACTTGACCCTCCCAAGGCCTTGGCATTTTACATTAAATCGAAGAAATTGTAATAATAATTACTAAGGGAGACTTACAATTCTAAATCTCTTTGGTTTGTCAGAATTGTGGTATCGACAGCAAAGCTGAGGCCCACCAGCATCCTCTGAGACCAAAAATGAGGCACCACTGATTTTGAGCTCTGAATGGCATGCCTGTTTATCAAGATGGTCTCAAAAACACTTCTGAATCCATTTGGAAAGGGGCAATAGCGAGAACACCATATTGAGCATGTTGTATTTAAGGTGCCAGTGAGGCATCAAAATGAGGGTGCCATTGAACAGTTGGTTCAAACAGCTTTAGGCATCAGAAGATGAACGGAAGTTGGAATCGAGATAGCAAGTAAAGTCACGGAAGTAGGTACAAGTAAACTAGACACTGAACATGTTCAACACATGCACACATACTGATACAGAACGCAAAGAAGTAAGAGAAAGTCAGAGAAGCAGAAGTCAGGATGCCTCGGTCGTGCCCGGAGATGTAGGGCACAGCCCAGGCCCTCCAGAACCACATACGTCCTTTTTAGTTTGCATCCTGCCAGACAGCCACAGCAGAGCCAAGCCCTGTGGCAAATCAAGTATGACCTGGGACCGTGCATCACAGTGCACATCACAAATATTCAAGTCCCCAAATAATCTGTCTACACAGTATCATTTGTGTTCAAGTATTCACTTGCTCATTGCGTCTCTCAACCAGTATTTATTGAGCACCTACTAGGTGGCAAGCATGTTTTTAAATACTGGAGACCTGTACGCGAGCAAAACTCTGCCTTTCAGCATTTACCCTGTGGCAGAGAAAATCGGGCAAACCATAGACAAGCCCTGGGTGCTAATAGAGAAATAAGCAAGGCTTTAGAAATAGAGAAGGGGCTGAGTTGGTAGTTTGGTCAAGACTTTGCTTGTCTCAGGCCCCCATGGAAGCTAATGTTCTACCATATCTGCTCTCTGGGCCACTGCCAGACACCTTGCTTACGCACTCACGTTCACATTCGTTGGCAATATAGACAGCTGTCCTCCCCTGGATCCCCATCGCTCAGGACCAAATGGGTAGCAAATTAAGCTACTGAGCAGAAGAAGAGTTCAAAAGGGGTTATATAGGAGCATAGTATTTAACAGATGAAAGCTTCTAGCATCCCAGCCTTCATGCTGGTTTGTTGATGAGTTTTTAATTTCTTCCTCGTGGCCTGTTGGATGAAATACCAAGTAAGGGAAAAATCTAGGAGGCATTCATTTGACCCCTAAAAACCTGGAGATTTCTGCCCTTCCCTGACACAAATAAAGGAGTCCGGTCAAATAATATCTACATACTTCCGCATAGTATATAGCCTCCTCTATAAAAGTAACTTTTTATTTCATAGTAATTTTATTTTTGTGTTAGAATTCCAATTTGGCAGTTTGGATCTTAGACTTAGGCCACTGAATTAAATCTAAAATTAAGTATGAAATATACATATGCAGATTTGAGCACACCACCACTTAATGGGATTAATTTAATGGGATTTGAGAGGACCCCTTAAATATCTCTCTATCAGGGGGCGCCTGGGTGGCTCAGTCGGTTGAGCATCTGACTTCAGCTCAGGTCATGATCTCACGGATCATGGGTTCGAACCTTGTGTCAGGCTCTGTGCTGACAGCTAGCTCAGAGCCTGGAGCCTGCTTCAGATTCTGTGTCTCCCTCTCTCTCTGACCCTCCCCTGCTCACGCTGTCTCTCTCTCTCTCTCTCTCTCTCAGAAATAAATAAAACATTAAAAAAGTTTTAAAAAAATATCTCTCTACCAGTGGACCAAATTGTTAAATGTCTACCAACAGATGTTTGTTTCCTCCACCCTTGTAAGGACCTTCTCATCTCTTTAAGTGTACTTGCTACCTGGTCAAGAAAATGACAAATGGAACGGGTGCATATTGAAGCAAAAGAGAAAGGCTATACCAATGTTGGAATGGACTCTGTAGGAGGAACAGATCCAGTGACCAGTACCACAGATGAAGTCATGAAATGCTACACTGGAGTGTCAGTTCCTGAGCACCTTGGGGAAGGGATACCTTTGGGAGGCATGAATGACATCAGGAGAAACATGGACTCTAAAACATCAGAATTAGCAGAGATTTTAAAGTATAACAAAAGTCGAGACTCTTCCTTGTGGGGAAATGACCTCCTGAAAAGGGTGGGGGGGGTCNAAGTTGGAAAAAACTCCTTGAGATTAGGCAGAGTCCTCAGCATAATGGATCCCATTCTCATGTGCTCATAGGAATCTTCAAAGATACTTGTTAACAAAAATTTCTAGTCCCTTCCCTTCCTCACCACCACCACTGATTTTGATTCATTACATCTTGGAATGTCCTTAGAAAGATCTATTTTTGAAAAGTGATTTCCATGATCTACAATATTTGAGAAAGATTCCTCTTTATGGTGTATAAATTTAATTAGATCCTGTATTTAGCATAAAGCCTCTGAGTGAACTCCTATGTTCTAGTTGCCAGACTTACCACTATCTATTTAATAAATTTATCCCTCTTTTTTGCTGATGCTCTAGTGAGCACTTGACAAAGGTCAGGGGCTGTAAGTATGGCTACAAGGATGGCTAGACCCTGGAAACTGGTCTCAGGGCAGGTTCTAGCTTGCCCACGATACTCATAAAGTGGCTTCTGAACACAATATCCCAAAAGCAGAAGCCTTACATTGCAATTTTATTAACGCTGTCTGCATTCAAAGGTGCTTTTTGGAAGTCTCAACATACTAGTGCTAAGGTCCCAGAGGTCATTAATTAGAGAATTAGGACTTCTGATCCTAAATCAATATATTTTTGTAACAATGCTGCTTGCCCATTTCAAAAATTTACCTAGAGGTGACCTTGTTTAGTGCAGTCCTAATAGACCCAAATAATGTAACTATTATTACTATGCACATTATGAAATTTGATTAGGTGCCTGGTACAAGTTAAGTTTTTTAAACAGAAATAAAAATTCTCAGATAATATAGACATTGTGTTTGTTGAATGAATTCCAAAGAAATAATGATTTTATTTTTCTCGATATCAGCAGAACCCTATGCAGTGTAATGTCTTCTATTAAGTTCAACATTTATATAAATTAAGAAAGAAATCAGGAGGAATAAGTTACAGATAATAGCCATGATGATAATTAAAGGGGAAGAAAATGACACCAGTGAGAAGAAGTACACAAAGTTGGAATTAGCAAATTTAGATGAGACAAGACTGAGAGGGTTGTGGATCTTCTAGTGCACAGGAAAATACTACACACAGAATGGTGGCTGGCAGAGCCCCATATGTACTGACAGTGAAGAAAAAAATGGGCGCAAGTACACATTCCTTTCTAGAACTAACCTTAAAAGGGATTTGAGTTGATGCTAAGAAAAGTTGCTAAACATGGGATCTTATTACCAAAATAGAGTGGAATTGTCATTCACTAGAAGACTTTTTACTAAAGGAGTTAACGAAAAAAAAAACCACCAACAACTAAATATGTATTTGCATCTCACTGTGAAGACGTATGTTGTGGTGCTGTTCAGTGGCTGGGGCCTCGAAGGCAGTTCTTTGAGGGAGGATACTTGGTAAAGGACTTGATAGAGATGATTACAAAATGTCATTTAATTGGGGCACCTGTGTGGCTCAGTCGGTTAAACATCGGACTCTTAGTTTTGGCTGAGGTCATGATCTCAAGGCTTCCTGGGTTCGAGCCTTGTATCAGGTTCTGTGCTGTTGGTGTGGAATCTGCTTGGGATTCTCTGTCTCCCTCTCCCTGCCCCTTCTCCACGTGTGCTGTTTGTGTATCTCCCAAAATAAGTAAATAAACTTAAAAAAATGTCATTTAGTTAACATTTAATTAAGGAAAATTCTGAGGACTCGAAGGATTTATTTCTCCCTTCCTCAGCTGTAGTCTTCACCCTGCTGCCCTCTGGGCCCTCCCATCCATGTGAGCCTTGGGAGGCATAGATTGTACTGACCTATCTGAGTTTGTTGAATTTTCCTGGCTAACGCAGAACCAAGATTTGTGTGAAAGACAAGGTGCGTGGCAACCAATGGATTTTAAATCACATGTGTTTATAATTATAGATGAGCACTGCAGGCCCATTAATTATAAAGGAGGTAAATCTAAGAAAATACAATTTTTTCTTAACTTCCTTGAAGAAGTGCTTTGGTCACCATTTCACAGGAATGGATAGGGCATGGGTGTATGAGCCAACTCTATCAAAAGGGTACATCAATCAAGAAATTAAATATATCCCTCTGACCCTACTTGAAGACAAATTAGAATGGTTGTTGACTCCTTTTACAAACCCTGCATATATAAAACTGCTCTCTTCCTGAGAGATTGCTCACGAGGTAGGAATGTCTGGGAAACTGTTAGGAAATCATTTTCCAGGCAAGGCACTCAGAGTAGAATTCAGCTCTCATTAGCACAGAATGTAACCACAAGGTTTCAGAGCTCATATTATCTATCTCTATAGTTTCCAAAAAGACTTGCTTGAAAATACAACCCCTGTGTTGTAGAATCATTTTCCTGGGACTCTCTAAGTTTCTTCACGGCAACACATTGGAGAACTCAGGAGTAAATAGCCTAACTATCCCATTGCTGGGAAATGTTCCTCACTGTGTACCAGAAATGGTTACATCAGTGTTCCTCCAATCTAGTGTACATTTGAAACACCAGGGGATATTGTTCAAAATGCAGATTCTGATTCAATGAGCCTGAGATGGGACCCGAGAGTCTGTGTTTCTGAAATTTGTTCATGGAAGACACTCTTGAGTGGCCAGTGTTAGATCATTTGCAAAAGCCAGATCANGGCAGGGCTCAGGGCTCAGATCCAGAAATTGTTAGATCATGACCTTAGCTGAAACCAAGAATCACACACAACTGACTGAGCCACCCAGGCGCCCCATCAGTTCAGCCTAGCGCTCAGTGACACTTAATCTCCACCAAACATCATGGTGGGTGTGGTTTTCCATAGCTGCATCACTAAACGACTGCAGTATTATTTAGAGAATTTAGTTCAGTTGATGTGTTGACATCTAATAGTATTACCAAACTACCCTGTTGATAAAAAACAGAAAACAAAACAAAATAAAAAACCCATCTCCTGAGGTGTTGATTCTAAATAAATCAGTGGAATTGAGATAGAGTCTGGACATTACCATTTACCACATGATTCCTATCTTTGGATTGGAAATACCTCTTAGCATTACCAAAGGTCACAGGCATTAGAATTAGCTAGACTTTGTTGTGAATCCTAGTTCTTCCACCTTAATACCAATAACTTTGGATCAGTTTCCTAGCTTCTTTCCACATTGATTTTCTTATCTAGAAAACAGGGCAAAAACTCATCTTTAAGAATTGGTTTGAAGACTAAGTGAAATAACAAATGTAAAACCTAAGTACGTTGTCTGGCATACAGTAGGTGTTCCCTTACTATTGCTGCCTAACAGATCATCCCAAGTTTATGGGTATAAAAAACCCACTGTTCCATTATGCAGTGAATTCTGTGGGTCAGAAATTTGTGAAGGGCATGGCAGCCTCAGAGCTGTCAGGCTTTTGATGTGGTACCTCAGGGCTCCAAACACAAGTTGAACAGTGAGTTAGGCAGACAATGCTATCGTTTCATGAGATCTTGTGCTAGCTCCATTTCTTCTACCATTCTGTTGATCCTATAAGCTCTCCCATACTCGAGGGCAGGGGAATCAGACTCTACCTGTCAATGAGATAGCAACCAAGTCTCAGTGTAGAAAAACAGACAGGACAGCCATCTTTAGAAAACACAGTCTGCCTCAGTAGGCAAACATTAATTATTTCTCTTCTCCTTGTGGGCTAGAAACCTATGCAAGAGTCATTCTATTGTGACATCTGCAACTCTACCCTTCCCTACCAAAACTTCATTCTGGGTCCTCCAGAGGTCACTGTTCAATGTGTCTCCTAGTCTAAGGACATCTCTAGCAGTTCCTGGTTCACCATGACTAAGTAGATTCACAGAAGCCCTTAGTCTAAAGTGTAGATAGCTATAATCTTCCTCAGCCAAGGGATGCTTTGGGTCATGAAGATGTTTTCCAGAACATAAGATTACTCCTCCTCCTGAACTAAAGCCAGCCTCGAGGGCAGGGAGGTGTTGTACACAAGCTCCTTGATGACAGGGCCCCACCTCTGATTATCTTCCAGTTCAAAGGCTGGGGTTACATTACAGTGTGTGGTTCAGAATTGTCAATAGGTAATGTTACGCAAATTCAACTTCATTCTCTGTGTTCGTATACAACTTCAGATTTACATCTGAATCTAAGTCACCATTGCTCACCATTTCCTCCATATTTCCCCTCGTTGGACATGTCACAGTATTTCTGGCTACCTGGAACAATATAGAACATAACTGAAAAGTACCACTTTCCACTCTCCTTCCACATCTCAAGTAAGTTATACTCTTCAAGTGCATAATTGAAAATGAAATCACTAAGCGTCCTTTCAAACCAAATCTCAGAATTCCTGTTCCAGCTAAGTGTTTGCATTCACTGTGCATCTAACCTGGGAATCTACTGCATATTTATATAGTCATTTTACTCCGTACCATTCTTCTTAACCGAAATGGTCAATATCCGTCATTCCAGACTCCTAACTATGTGTCAGGGGCCAGATTGGAGTACTGGGAATAGAAAACAGAGCTAAAATGGATGAAATGTTCCTTTCAAAGCTGCAGCCAGGATTGAGGCACTGGGAGCAAAGACCTGAGTGGAAATTAAACTTAAGTAGTAAACAAGGTCTCAAGACCCAGCCAGGAGATTAACCTATGGATAGGAGAGAACACAAATTTGAGTAAGTCAAAGTCCTATTTTCCAGGAAAATTAAATAAAAAACAAGTATGAGGAAGACAAGTGTAAAAATAATTGTAACACAAGGCAAAAGGTGATATAGCATGAGAAAGACACAAATAGATTCACAGGAAATTTTGTAGAAGGTTTTAATGGAAGACAGGTCTTTTTAACCAAACCAGACACTTTCTCCCAGCAGAAAGGCTCTCTGGACAGACATACAAAGTCTGCTATGGTCTGCTTCCTAGTTATAGCTCCTCTTCCAGAACTCACCCCCCCCCCATTCATATACGTTCTACCCTCATCTTGCTCTAGCTCTTAAATCCTGCTAGTCCTTCAAGACTCCCTTCAGGCATCTCTTTCTCAGAAGGAGTAGTTAGCTACCAGTTCTCTGTGGACCACTCAGCCTATTTTACACAAAGCTATCACAGCACCTAATATAGTGTGTTTACATTTATCTGTATTTACCTATCTTCTTTAGCAGCCAGTGAGGTTCTTGAGGGAAGAAACTACCCTTTTCTCCTTATCCCTGTATCTTTAGCACAATGCTTGAAACCTTTACCACTCACCAAACAGATGTTAATGTATACAGAACAATCTGCAGTCAGGTCAGAAGTCTGATTAAAAGAACAAACATTTTAAGGAAAAAAGTTTTTTGATCCCTGTATGTATGTGTATATGAGTGTGAGCATGCATGAACTC
Source organism: Crocuta crocuta (assembly GCF_008692635.1). NCBI lineage: Eukaryota > Metazoa > Chordata > Mammalia > Carnivora > Hyaenidae > Crocuta > Crocuta crocuta. Next base: position 858,306 of record NW_027530502.1, read on the forward strand.
AACTAGGAGTCCATAAACTTGGGCCCATAGACCAAATCTGGCCCACTGCCTGCTTTTGTACATCAAGTTTTCTTGGGACACAGCTGCACAGTGTGTGTGTGTGTGTGTGTGTGTGTGCGCGCGCACGCGTATGAGATTTATAACTGCATTCATACTCCCAGTGAATTCAGCAAAGCTGAATAGATGCAGTAGAAACCATATTACCTGCAAAACCTAGAATATATACCATTTGGCTCTTCATAGGGAAGATTTGCCAACCCATAATATGGAAGATTGAGAATGATCATGTGTCATGTCTCAACATCACATAGTATATCCTGAAGAGAGTTTATAAAGGCTCAGAAAAGACCATTTCCCCCTACAAATACGCTCCGTGTGGTTTCTAACTACTTGTTCTCGCCAGGCTCCTACCAAGGCCCTACTGCATACGTGCTTCCCCCACCCCTACAGCTCAGCCGGTCTCATCCAATAGACATTGTCCCATGACATGCTCCAAGGACTTCCTCTGCCCTCTAGGAATGTAGAATTAAGACCAAAATATGTGATCAGGAGGAGCATTAGCAGTTCCCCTGCCTCCTGCAAACCCCACAGATGATCCAGAAAGAGATTATATGACAGTGAGGCAGTTCCCATGGAATATGGGTAAAAAACATTCATCAAAGTCAAACATATTTGGACTATTCATAGTTTTGGCCCACCTTTTTCTCCCCAATCTACTTCCAGTTAGTTTGAACAAACTGGACTGTCTCGTGAACTTGGGAAACTATCAATCTGAGACTCCTCCCCATTTTCCCCAGGCAATGGGACAGTTGAATAATCGATGAGTTAAAGTAGGTGGGTAACTTATCAGGATGACGTCGTCCAAGTCCTGTCTCCTGCACTCTGTCTACCTCTGGGCTGCCAGAGCTTCACACCACCTTCTTCCCTCCTCGCAGCAGGCTTCCACTGGTTTGATCACTTCCAAGAGCTCAGGTGTGACTTTCCCCATACATTTACTGCCCTCCATTTGCCACACAAAAAGTGGGCATCCACGTCCATATCTGTTCTTTGCGTTGAATTTTATCTTTCAGCTAATGAGTAGGCAATCAAACTGGTAAACTAACGGCAGTTGGGTCCAAGCTTCCCACAGTACAGTGCAGTGCAGTCATAAAGGTACACAATTACAGGGTTTGTTGGGATCCAGAGAGTCCAAAGAGACACACAATTCCTTCATTTCCAAAGGAGTTTTTGTTGCTATACTATCTTTTCCTAATATATTTAAAAAAAAAAAAACCTTATAAGATAAAGGATTTATAGTTTCCACACTCCATTGATTCCCAAAGAAAGTAGCACTCTTTAATCTGCTCTGATTTTACCTTCCTAAGAGTGAATCTAGAAGCGGTCACCCAAAATGACTACTGGTTAGCTTCCTATTGTGAGATCATTTCAAAGCCAATATTTTGGTTGAAGAATGTGAATGGACTTTTCAAGTAGCATACTGTCACAATAAAGAGCTTCTATTACTCCAGTAGATTGCCGGGGATCAAATCCCAGCCCCACCGGCTTCTAGCAACACAATCTCTTCCCATTGCAATACCTCAGTTTCTTCATTCTTCATTACCTACAATGTTAATTATAGATTTTACTGCCTGTGGATGTCTGAAGGATGCATTGATAAATATAATCTAACGTTCTTAGATTAGTGCTGGACATAAAATGTGTGCCAATGTTATTTCGCACTTTGGATTCAACTATGTTTTTCTAGAGAGTATCCTTGTGCCCTATATTGTTCAGCACAGAAGGGACTCTATCCTATTAATGTCAAAAAAACAGAGTTTTGAACAAAAGGTCTCTTTATGTTTCTGATTCCAAACACATTCTTTTCTGACATGGAGAAAAGCTAAGATTTCTAAATTGTTAACTTTATTTTTTGTTAGCAAACGAGCAATCCATTTATGGTTCTTTCCTTGGTTGTATGGAAAAACTGTAATTTCATACATACATGTATAACACTTCAAGACTTATTTCAAGATACGTGCATCAAAATTTCTAACAGAATCTGATCAAGTTATTTGTTACAGGTTACTGTCAAACAACACAAATAATCCCACAAACCACATGGAAAAAAATCCAATTCTACTTCCTTCATTGCTTTGATCATAGAACAAAGGATGAATTCTCTCAATAACCTACATACCCTTATTACTATTAAAAAAAATAATGTGACTGGTTACTATAGGAGGAGGCAGTTAAAAAGGGTGCTGGACTTCATTCGAAAGGAAGAGAGGAGTATTCCCGTCTTCCATGGGCTCACTTTTCTAGCATCACACTTATTCCTCCAGTTCATTTATTTCATTCACTTTCATAAGCAAAAATAATGCTTTGGAAATCACACTATCTGTATCTCTCCCCTTAATAACTTCAGAGACCTCCATCTAACTTCTGCCACATATGACAGAAACAGAACCTTGAACTTTTCCTGAACTTTCAAAAGTGTACATGAAGAAACACACTCCAAAAATAACTCCCAAAATAATTAAAATTGTATATATAATAAGTGAAGGTTTGCCAATACTCGGTCAGACCAACATTCTTCCAAGGGTTTGATTCCTAGATCTTGAAATGAGCACTTTGCCTAACTACCTACACTCTCTGTGTTGACTTTTACATCATTTATTTTCTAAATCTTAGCATTCTGTATTTCACTAGAACTACTATACAGGAATAAAAATCCTCTCAGGGTCATGTATGGCATCCTAATTATCACATACTCACAAAAAGCCCTTTTCTCTGCCTTTATCTTCACCCAATCTGCTAAGAAAATTTGATAGGGTCAGTCATCACTAAATCTTACCAACTTACTGCTTTTTAGAAAAGGACACTTTTCTGAGAATCCCGGCTCTGTCTCCAACCCAGCTGTGCTTTCTACACATTTCCCATTAGCATTCTTCAATTTCTATCCTTTACTTCTAGCCTGTCCAATGTCATCTTTCTCAATGAACTCATTTCAAGCCATGGTTTTGATCATTACTTCTACAAGCTTGACTCCATTGTCAGCTTCTCTAGAACCATACCCATAATTCCAGCTACCTACTGGATACTCCTGATTAAATACCAGTTGCTCAAACTCCAAAGCTAAATTTGTCATGTCATCTTTTCTTCCCCAAAGAAGCTCTTCCTTCCAACTTTCCACTTTACATTTGTAACTCTTCCTTTTAGTCATCTGGGTTTGAATTCAAGAATTCATCTCTGATTCTTCTCTCTTCCTGTTTAATACACAAAGTCAATTAAGAAATTCTTCAGATTCTTTCCATGAAATGACTCTCAATTATATCCTTTCCTCCCAGCTTCCAGCACTACCACCAATATTAACTCAGCCTTGAAATTCTGAACTTGCTTCCTAATAAGCTCCCCATCCTGTGTCTCTTTACACTAATCTATCAGATATATGTGCATATGGATGCTTACACATGTATGCCTTCACACCAATACTCTTCCTGGCTCATGGCTTTCATGTTGTTTTTCCAATACAAGATAGTCTACCCAGGATCTACCAAACACAGCGCAGGACTTGCTAGACTTTCTTTTCAAGACTCTCCACAGTCTGGACCCAGTATTTCCACATTTTTATCCCCAGTCTAATAAAGAGTCCATTCAGATTTCCTCCTGTTAAGGTTTGAGAATGTCTGCAAAACACCTTATTTGCTTTTGCTTATTTGATTGCCCTCTTCCAAAAATGTTTTATCAATTTTCTAATGCCTACATTAAATTCTACTTTCTCCGGGATTCTTTCCTTGTATCTCTAAATATAAACATTATTGAGACTAACAATATACAATGAGATTTCATGAGCAAAAATGCCAGTATCACATGATTTAACCTTATATGCTATCTGATTATTTGATGCTGTAGAGGTCTGTCTTCAAAGTCCTAACTGTGTTATTTACAAATTGCATGATCTTGGGCAAGTCACTTAATCTCTCTAATTCTTAATTTCCATACCTGAAAACATTGTTTACTTGGGCTTGCTATAGCTATTTCATATGATTTTTGAATTTGCAGAAAATAGGTTTAAAAACCTTAGGGGTAGTGATACCATTTATACTAGAATGTGAGCTCCTTGATGGTGAATTTCCGTGTTTTGTTCCAGGAATTGTTTTTCAATTTCCCCATTAGGGACATAATAGCTACTAAATGAGTGACTGACCAACTCAACGAATGTATTTAAGAGTTAAAAATCCATATGTTTATTCTTTTTTAATCTTTTATGGCCAAGGGCAGTGACTAAGTCTGTTTTTTATTTGTTATCACCAAAGACCAATACAATGGCTAGCCTATAGTAGGTAATCAATGTCTATTTGTTGAATTTAGTTTAACCTCGTTTTTCTGAGGTAGGGAGGATTGACAATTTAAAAATACTCAATGAGCCTGGAATGAGAAACATAACCCTTGCTTCCAATAGCTACATTGATTTCAAGTATTGAAGGGTTCAATTTTACCGTGACTGTTTTATTCTCTAGGAACCATTTTTCAATTCTAGAAAATATACATACAGAGGATCTTTCACATACTACATGTATCAGGAGACACAAGAATGTAATTAACCATAAAGAGCCTCTAAGTTAGCAGAAAAGGAAAAAAAAAAAAAGAAGTAATTTTTAGGGCCATTTTTATTAAATGTCTGATGACCAGTTATATCCAAGTCCTATAATGTCAAGACTCAAACGCACTTAAGTATGAGGCAAATCCAAGTTGGAGGAGAGGAAGACTCCAAGGCAGATTGGACTGAGGTCTGGGGAAACGAAAATGGCTAAATAGGCAGTTGTTCATGTCCTAAGAGTATGGCAAATTCAAGTGTGAATCAACTAAAAGGCTTTAATTCAGAGACTATAGTTCAACAGATATGGCATTTCAAAAATGATACTAAGAACATAAAAAATAACAGCTAGTATTTTTGAGCATTTATTATGTGATGGGTGAGGCCCCAAGAATTAACTAATTTCATCCTCCTAATAGTTCTGTGAAGTAAGTATTAATTACTCTGCCAATGTCCATATGTGGCAAGGAAAGCTAAAGAAATACTCAATAAATTTTCAATGGTCACACAGGTAGCAGAAGGACTAGATGGTAGCTGGAGACCAGGAATTAAGTGCCCCTCTTGAAGAAAGATGGAAGACCACCCTGGGTCATCTTTATTTTACAGAACACAGAAACCACTTAAGTAACATGAAGCACTACACTCTGCCAAAGCAAGGGTCTACTATTATCTAGGTAATTTCTGTCGACTCCAACCATAACTCTGGGATAAAAATCTACAAGGAAATTGAAACGTTAGTTAGTAAAAGCACCAGAAGAGTATATAAACGGTGACTACATAAAGGTAGAACTGATAGGGAGACAACTCAGGCTAAGACTCCGTTCATTCTCTAGAACTCTAGATTCTCAGCCTACAGAAGAAAGGCTGGCCTTAAATCCAGAAAATGGTGGATATTAGGTTCTTGTCATTCTTCCTTCTTTCAAGGACCAAGCAGGACTGAGCCTACAAATGGCTGTCCCCTTTAACTCCAGAAGGGATGGGCCAACATCTAAAATCTAGGAGTAGACAAACATTCAATTATAAGAGGGCCTCAAGGAGAAGGTAAGAGTTGACTTGGATATTCAAGAAATAGAAGGACTTCTAAATACTTGGAAAAAGAAAGATATATAATTAAGCAAAGATACAGCAGGGAAATAAAGAGAAACCTAGTTTTGCTGAAGCAAAGTATATATTTAAGAAAGGAGCTGAAGAAAGTGGACAAGAATTCCAGACTGGGGACTCCATACAATATTTGATTGGATAAATTGTGGCACGTATAATCCTGAGATGGTGAGGAGGCATTTTCTTCGACCTTTAACTACGTACTCAGTTCAGCATTAATTATGTAGCATACATATTCCTTTGATCCCTCCACCTTCCCTATTGCTTACTGATTTGGGCCTTTTTGTTACTGCATTAGTTTAGTTCCTCTTCTGGGAGATGTGCCAGATAGGTCGGCACTTAATCCACAGTTCTGCTGCTTGCTAACAATTCTGCTGCTTGAAACTATGGGTTAAAATGAAATTTGGAAATTACTTTTAGATTCCATTTCTCTCTCCGATTTCTGCCCGTCAATAACATGGAATTAGTCATAAGCCACAAATCTCTTCACAGACATTTTAGGGTTAGATAACTCAAATATTTACTTGTAAAGAAAAAGAACTTCATATTCCCATAAACGTCACACAGGACATCTCTCTGCAGGCAGCTACATTCCAGAACAAGTGTCCTTCACAGACACACAGACAGATGTATTTCCATTTCTTTTCAGCATGGGATGTCTGGTAAGATTCTCCTCATCCTCTTCCTTTTCTCCTCCTTTTTCTCCTCACCTACCATTTTTCTCAGGATTTCCACTCCCCTGGCTCTCTCCCCACTTTCCCCCATCCGCACACACACACTGGCTTGGACAGAGCCAGCATTTTTTAAACTCGCTCCAATTTGTCCTCCCGCCCCCACTGACATGTATACTAGAGGCTAATGAGGGAATACTGTCAACACTGGTCTCCAATTTCAAATTTGTGAAAGTTTTAGTTACTTATCAGTAATGGTCCCACATAGTTCGTTCACATGGTTGGAGGAGAATGAATAAATACAACGGAGAGCATAGTCTTTGTTTATGTACGAAACTAGATACAAGTTTCCACATGATAGTAAGCTTCATTTACAAGCCATCAGAGGTTTGAAGAGAAACTATGTTAAAATAGCAGGAAATGCCAAGAGCAACTAGACCTGTTGATGAGGACACAACACCCCTGTTGTTACCCTGCCTCTTCTTTAGGCTTCAGTCCTCAATCAAGAGTAAACACACCTGGCTGGACCTGGCTGTAGCCGTCAATAGGAGCAATCTCTCCATGTAAAACTATTCTTCCAGGCATCTCCTATCGTTAGAAATTGGGTAAGTCAGACAAAAAATTCCCCATTGGTTGGCATTGTACTTTAAAAGATGCTTTCTCTGACGGTCAGTTGACTGTGACTTCTAATTTTTCAGTATTAAGTTTGTCTTCTCCCTTATCTCCAAGGTTAAGTATTGACAAATATGCTTGTAAATGGTTTTTTTTTAAATATTTTATTTATTTCTAGGAGACAGAGAGAGAGACAGCGTGAGCAGGGGAGGGTCAGAGAGAGAGGGAGTCACAGACTGAAACAGGCTCCAGGCTCTGAGCTGGCAGTCAGCACAGAGCCCGACGCAGGGCTCAAACCCACGAACCATGAGATCATGACCTAAGCGAAAGTCGGACGCTTAACCAACTATGCCACCCAGGTTCCCCAGCTTGTAAATGGTTATTAATGCTCAAAAGATATGACCTGTAGCAAATGTTGCAAATACAGATTTTCATATTTTACCATGCTTATTTTGCAAGCCATCATTTGACCTCACAATACTGCAAAGTAGGCATTATTATTGACAATCTTCAGAAAAGGAAACCAAGTCATAGAGCTGCCAACTCAATGAAGTACTAGTTCATATGACTAGTAAGCAATGGAATAGAAGATTCAAATAAAGCTGCCTATCAACTTGTTTTAATATACTACACTGACTTTTACCAATAAAACAAAATCTCTTGTAAAAGGACAATGCAATTATCATTTTACTATAAAGACTCCAATGTGCACATTCTTATTTTATACAAATAGCTACAGTGCCTTGCAGAAGACTTTAACATTTCTTAAAAACCTCTCTCAAAAACCACATGCCCATTCTTAAAGCATCTCAGGGAGAGAAGCAGCACAGTGATTAACCACATGTGAAGAGGAAGAATGGAGTTTTAGAGAAATGTAGACTTGCCTAAAGCTACATGGTCATTAAGCAGTCAAACAGAACTAACCCCCAGCTCTTCCCTGCTTACTTTTTCCACTCTGTCTGAAGCTGCTGTGAGCTAAATTAAGTTTCAAATTCTGTCTGAATTGTATTAAATGATCTATGATAGGATATATGATACAGAGAAACATAGGGATGGTAAGGAAGAACACAAGATGGGGAGAAAAAGCTGATGGACATTTTGGGGAAATATGGGAAGATCCTCATAGCCTGGCAGGTAGGCAAAGGACGAAGAGAGTTTCAAGGTTATCTCCAGGGGCCATGTACTGGTTCATTCTTCCTGCAGGCAGGAGGTGAGCTTTAACTCATCAGAAGGAGAAGAAGGCACAGAGTTCTACAACTTCAACAAAAAGGCTTTCTGATTGGCATAGTTACCAAACTTTGTGAAAACAGTTGTCAGTATGATGTAGCAATCCCAAAAGGAATACTGTCCCAACACAAAACAAAGTCCTATTTTGCTCAAGTAAACTTCACATGGGTATTTTTGATGGACAGCCAGCTGTTGCCCATTCATGGTCCAAAGAGACCAAGGTACCTTTCATATATGGCTCTCCATCGTCTGCATGGGGCTTCCAAGGATAAAGAGCATGGAGTCTATCCCATGGGGATGTTACATAAGTCATATTGCACTCATCTTCCATTGGCTGAATTCAGTCACAATAGGCTGGGATAGAAGATTTTGCTGTGTACTCAAAAGAGGAAGACTAAATATGGGGAATAACACACTCTCCCCCTTCTCTACTGTCCCATATTGTTTTCTTTTCTAAGTCAAAGTTTACACACGTAAATTTCTTTCAGATTGATTCCCTATGTACCCTCCTGATAGGCTCATCAGAAAAATAGTACTTACCTTTACTATTTTAATAGAAGCCCTAAACATTGTTATTAAGGCCCAGAAAGAATAGAAACCATTTGATTCTACTTCAGAAATGATCATTGCCATGGTTTCTTCATAAATAGCCAAACTCCCCTGCTAGCTAACATTTTCACTCAGCATGAAAACAGAAACAAGCAAAACCTTGGGCTTGAGGGGTTGGGCTTAGGAGATAGAAAGCTCCAGGTCTGAGTCCTGACTGTGCCTTTTATTGCTGATAGCTAATCTTTAATAAGGGCTAAGAACTGAGCCAGTGCTTAGCACTTTCCCAGCATTATCAGAGTTAACTTTCACAGCAACGCTTTAAGAGATTTCATGCATGATATGAGAACCTGCTGCACTTACCCAAGAACACAAGAGGATACAGAAGTAGGCTCAAACCTAAAATCTGAGATTCCAAGTCCGTGCTCCTCTAGCATTTATGGAACCTCTCTGAACACTGGCTATTTCACTAATAAAACCTACCTCCCAGATTTGTTATATACATGCTCATTTATTGTTTGCCACACGCTACCAGGCACATAATGAAGGGCTCGATTTGTTCCAATTATTAAGCGTAGTAAGTAACTATTTTCTCAGTATGAGATTCAGTTTACTATAGTTTTACTTTGTTCACCTTCAAAAAACTTATTCGAGAAAAATTTAATAAAAATATAATTTTAATATTTTTAAGTTTATTTATTTATTTTGAGAGAGACACTCAACCAGGGTAGGGGCAGAGAGAGAAGGGAGAGACGGAATCCCAAGCAGCTCCGTGCTGTCAACACAGAGCCCAATGCAGGACTTGAACTCATGAACTGTAAGATCATGACCTGAGCTGAAGGCAGAAACTTAACCAACTGAGCCACCCAAGCACCCCAGTAAAAGTAAAATACTCTTTATAACACATCCACTTGAGACACAGGTCTGCAGAAATTTACCAAGGGACAGCTTTGCTGGTAGTTAATAAGGGTTCAAACAGCCTCTACCTGGGCAGACCGCAAGATGAAATAGATATGATCTTTAAAGCAGCTATAGAAGAAAAAAAACAGGATTAAATATAATGGCCCGTCTATAATGATACAGTCAGCGTTGGCTGATCCATCCATCTGTAAGCTGGCAGACGAGAAAGATAAATACTCTCATTATGATTTGAGCATGCCCCACTTAGTTCTCTAGGAAATCTGTGGTGCACACATTCTGCACCACTTAGATGCTCCTTTGTCAGATTTGACAAAAAAGCATTTCCCAGATTTAGAAGTTCCACTCTGCCAGGAACATTTTGTAGGCAATGCAGTTAGCATCCCTGTTGAGTGGCAAGGAGCTAATGGCAGGAAGGAGATGTGCCCACCAGGAGGGATGAACAGACAGCGGAGGGTCAGGAAATAGGGACTGAGGGATTTCACACTCTATATCCTTAAGCATCATCCCTCCTTATCTGACTCCTCAGCTCCCAGAAAGACCACATAATGGAACTTGTACCAGTAGATGCCAACCCCACACACTGAGGCTAAGGAAAATGCATGGATGCTTTTGAGCAAAGACAAGAACAGAGTGGGATGCTCATGGCGTTGTTGGGAAAACAGTCTGACTGGGCACAGGTGCGTTTTCAGGACCTGAGACACAAAGCTGAATTAATTCTGTGTCTCAGGTAATGGCAGAACTTGAAAGTCAAATACAAAGCCAGACCTTCTGCTCTTTGGTACAGCATCTCAACTCATTTCATCTTCCTATCTTGCCTGTGAGGCAGATGTTCTTTTCCACATTTTACAGATGAGGAAATGGACACTCAGAGCAGTTCAATGACTCATCCAAGATCGCATACTTTATAAGCATCAAAAAACAAGTCCTTTCTCCTCTGACTCCAGTTTTGTAATGCAGTAGGCACTGAGGTGCATTTGAAGGTATTTGAACTTGCCAACTCAAGTGCCTCATCACTGCATGATCCAAGGCACTCAGAGTAGCCTAGAATACCATGCATTTCCACAGAGTTGCAGAATGTTTCAACAGTTTAAATCATACCACCATTTATTTACTGACCCCACTTTTATCAGATGGCAGAGTTGGAGGGGAAGGGCAGCCATGTTCCTTAGGGAAGTACATCTGGCCCTTTCCATTCTGAGATGCCATTTGGGCATCTTTACCCACCTCTTAAAGCAATGTTCCTCTTCCTATCCATGCACCTGGAACTCCCAGGAACCTTTCATCTCCCTAGTCCTTTTATGCCTTTCTGGAGCATTTCACATAATAAATTGTTTAAAATCAATTCAAGCTTCTACCAACAGACTAAATGGGCCAAAAACAAAAAATGAGAAAAACTTCCAACAATGAGAATGGTAGATGAATGGGCAATGTATTCAATGAACACCAAGAATGGAAAGGCTTTGGTAGATTATCACTTCCTAGTGAAATCGGACTCACACTACCCATAAATGTCCTCCATAATGAAGGGAATGAAAGAGCTAGAAAATGATCAAGCCTACAGAGCAGCAGCCTGTAGTTCCTGAAGCATTAGGATTAGATAGGTCTCTCAAATGGAGGCACTGCTGATGTTGTGCCCCACCACAGGCATAGAAGAATCAACCCTTCCAGGCCTCTGAGTGTGGGCTAGCATTCAGTCAATATTATCACTGAAACTTGAGGAAATAGCATTAGTGTGAAGTGGACATCACAGTAGTGTTTAGAAAGCTCAAAGAAAAATCATAAATCATGCATAATTCTGTTCCTGGGAGGCAAAAAGAGAAGAAAAAGAAAAAGAATCACTTAATTTGCATAGTATATACTAACTTGCCATCTTTGGATGGAATAAAGTAAGAAGGGTCTTAACTTTACCTGAAGGGCATGAACAAAAACAGCGGTTCTCAAAGAGCCATCCCAGACCAGCAGGACCCACAGCAGCTGGGAACTTGTTGCAAATACCAATTCTGAAGTCCCTTTAGATCTCCTTAAATAGAAACTATGTGGGTGGAGCCTGGCAACTGGTGGCTTAACAAGTCTTCCAGGTGATTCTAATCATGCTCAAGCTTGATAACTACTGAATTAAAACAACCTGAATACACCTTTTAAGCCTTAACTAAACTCAGAGCCAAAAGCATACACAGAAGAAAGAAAAAGTTAATTTATTACCTGGGACACATCAATAAATAATTAAGCCCTTTCTGCTGTACATATCCTTTCTTTCCTCAGCTTCCTACTCTCTAAAATGGGAATATTATTATCATCTAGTTCACTAGGATATTATGAGGATTAAACAAAATAATGTTTGCATTAATGAAAGATAAGTGACCCAGTTGTAAGCATTCAAAAATGTTAGCTATTATTATTAAAATTTCAAATTAATACCAGACCCAAACTTCCAAACCTCAAGGTAATGACTACAGGGATAATCAGATTTAAGCAAGCCAAATGTAACTGAGAAAATTTATGAATTAGGAGAAAAAGCAACCAAATATAAATTAGGAAAAATTACAGACCAAATGTAAAAGAGAAACTTTACAAAATGTGGAAACACACCACACACACACACACACACACACACACACACACACACACACACACACTGAAATAGTACTCAGCCATNCTTCCAAACCTCAAGGTAATGACTACAGGGATAATCAGATTTAAGCAAGCCAAATGTAACTGAGAAAATTTATGAATTAGGAGAAAAAGCAACCAAATATAAATTAGGAAAAATTACAGACCAAATGTAAAAGAGAAACTTTACAAAATGTGGAAACACACCACACACACACACACACACACACACACACACACACACACACACAGACACTTCCCAATTTTGAAGGGAGTAACATCAGGAGCAGTAGTTAATGAGGTCTGATCACTGTTCAATCCATCCAGCTTCCATTTTGAGGAGGAACAAGTAAATGTAAACCGCCTTTAGGGTGACTAATTCTGGGAGTAATTCATGCTCTCTGAAGCTATAAAATTGAGACTGGGCAGCAGAAGATAAGATAAAATATCTCTCAACCATATTCTTTTGGTTCATAAATGGCAACCAAGTCCATTAAAAAAGCAAGATTTTTTTGATAAAAATTTTCAAGCAGCAAGCTCCATGGCCAGGGAAAGCCATAAAACAAGACCTAACCAAAAATAGAAGGATAAATCTCTCTGCCTATTTAAACCCAAGTTCCAGACGAAAGTTTGTAAACCTAAAATCAACTAAATTTTTTAAAAAGTTCATAAGGAAATATCAAGAAATAACTCAAGATTTAAAAGTGAAATTATGGTAGAAATAGACTGAGAGGTGATTTCAGTGAAGCAAGAAAAGACACTCTTAAAAATACTTGGGTCATTTCAAAAACCAATCTTATAACTGGCTGGAGACTTGGAAAAGCAGAAAGAATCTTTTGCAAGGACTTCCAACTCAGTGACTTCATTCATCCAGAACCTGCCTTGATTGATCTGTCATGTTCCTCCCAGAGCGATGGAAATGATTTTCACCTCATCCATTTTTCCCTGTGGCGCTCTATTCTTTAGCACATTGTGAGCATGTCGGCTGGAACTGTACAGATCAACTGTACAGTCCACATCTAATTCAACCTTTGCAAGTACATGAAGGAGGAAACATATGTATATGTGTGGATTGACCTTGGCAGTCAGGCAAAGAGAAAACAGTCCTCTCTGGCCCACCGTTTCCCCCCTCCTGCAGGGTTTTCCAGAGCCCTTTCCACCCAGGCCTTGTGAAAGCATGGAAATATTTCATTCACTTGAAAAACTAGTCTGCATTATGGGGCAGAGATAAATGCACTATCGAGTTACTGTGAAGGACAGGTGGTACAGGAAATAAGTGAGAGTCCCTACCCAGCTATATTGAGTTATCTTTGAAGAAAGGCGTTTCAGAAGATGAGCCAGTAGGAGAGAGAGTAGAATGAAGTTTCAGTCTCAGCTCTGCTCAGGCTTTGCTACGTAAGATAAGTTCATTTCTGCCTCTGGACCTATTTCTGTATCTTTACGGTTAGAAAAGTAAGCTGTATGGGTAGTTTCCAAATCTAGATACTCGTCTAGGCTTTCAACTATATTTTTGGGTACCAGCCCAGATCTTTTTCATCAGAATCATAAGAAATAGGGCCCAGGATATGTATTTTCAAAAAAAAAAAAAAATCCAGCTCTGGATTGGTTTGTAAATTTCTGGATTAGATCATCGCTAAGGACCATTTTTGTTGTGTATGTTGTATGCCCAGCACCAGTGTGTCCTTTAAATAAGGGATAGAGAAGATATGGCTTTTATCCCCCCACCAAAACTTTAAATGTAAATAAGAAGCAGAACTCCTTAATTGTTCCAGTTTCCTTTTACGGAGTAACAAGGCACCCCAAAATTTAATGGCTGAAAATAACATTCATTTTTCTTATGAATCTGCAATTTAGGCAGACCTTGGTGGAGACAACTCCTTTCTCCACAAATTATATGTGAGGCAGCTCTAGACTGGAGACTGTGTCCCCTAAAGGTTTGTTCACAAATGTCTGGTGGTTGATACTGGCTGTGTGCGAGGACCTCAGCTAAGCGCAACCAGCTGGAACTTACACATGGCCTCTCCATGTGGCTGCTTCGCTGCCTCACAGCAAGGCATCTGGGCTGTAAAGATGAGCATCCCTAGAGAGAGAAAGCAGCAGGAGCAAGAAGCCTTATCACTATTCACCAACTATTGTCACTAGGCGTCCCTAGAAAGTGGCACTTCTACTTCAGTTTCTCTTCATGAGGAAGTTATAAAACCCTGCGCCAGTTCAAGGGGCGGGGTGGGGAGCAAGTAGATCCCAACTCTTGAGGGGAGAGTGGTACAGTTCTGGAAGAACATGGAGAACCAGAAATATTTTTAGAAAATAAAATCTGCCATACCAATGAATTGGAATTCATTCATTCATTCAATTCAATTGAAATTGACTGGATAGGTACAGTATACAAGATTATAAAAGAACTTGAAGAGTTTAGATACGCTCAGTAGGAAAATGAGCCATTGAAGGGTTTGGAGCAAAGGATTCTGACTGAATCCTTCCCAGTGGATTCCAGTGAGAGATGTATCTGGTGAATGAAGGTGAGCTTTGTAAAGTGCTTCAGAGAAAGTGTTTTACAGGCCTGGAGAACTCAGTTCTATGTCTTCTCTGTGACTTCTTAACCATTTCTAAAGCTGTAAACTTCAAAAGGAGGACAAAGGGAGCACTTTGGGGTACCTACTGTGTGCCACAAGAACCATTAGAGGCCAATATTATCATCCCCTCTTGACAGATGAGGAGAATGAAGCTCAGAAACATTACGTAACTTGCCTGAAGTCATATAGCTTATAATTCATAGGGCCATTATTGAAGCCCAACCAAGTTTGTCTGACTACAAAGGAAGAATTTTTCTGAGTGTCATGCTCACTATGTCATGCTCATGACATTGTCATGTCATGTCAGTGATGGCTTTATCATTTTGAAGATGAAATTTATGTTTTATGCAAAAAGATAAATAATGTAGTAGTCCCTCTCTATCTGTGTTTTAATGTCAGGTAATGGAAAATGAAGGCAACAGAAAAATTCAAAGCAAATTCTCTGCTTTGGGCTTAGAATAAGAACTTTTTGAGAAGTATTGGAAAGGAGGAAGCTATACGCCATGGTACAACTAACTGTAATATGGCCTTCCCCATCCACACACAGAGAAACACCTAAGTGACTCAGAAAAGCATATTCTCTGAAGAACCCAAAGAAAACCACAACAAAGTAGGAGAGAATTTGTAGAGATTTTATGGTCTTTCATTATCCCTTTCTATAGAAAACAGCGTTCACACTCCATATTTCTTCTCCCATGAAGCTGCATATACTGTTCTTATTTAGAAACTCAATCTGCAACCTTGACCCCACCCCATCCTTGAGTCCAGGGACAGATTAGAAGTCTTACTATGTTAGTTTTTGAACTTTTATAGCAACTGTTCACTCCGAGGCACCTAAAAAGTCCTCTATTGATTGGGAGAAAAAGAGTTTGTGATATGACTCTCACCAGTGGAATTTATACTATCATAAGAGCCTTGTGGGTATAAAAAATAAATCCAGCGCTAGGACTGCAGGCCTAGTGAGGGGCTGGGGACCAGGAATCCTGTGAGCTAAAAGGGAGTGGTAGCACCTCCTCCTCCAAATTTATTGCATATACACTAACACCCTAACACATTTCAAGTCTGACCCAAACCAATTCCAAATGTAAGGTCTCCTCAAAAGGACAGCTGGCTGAGACAAAGATAATGAGATCTTCCACAGTAATTGTTTTGATAATTACAGAGCATATCCGCAAGCATTACCTCATTTAAGATCACAAACAACAGTACAAGGTAGGTGCTATTAGCATTATACTACAGATGAGAAAACTGAGACACAGAGCGGTTTAAGATCTTAAAGCTTCGTGGCAATGTTAGTGTCCCAATTTAGCCTTTCTTGTGAGTGCATGACAAAAGTCTCCCTGCCTCCCATTATGGGCACTACCCCCCCATGCCTCACCAGCAGCAAGACTCTCTCTCTCTCTCTCTCTTTCTCTCTCTCTCTCTCTCTCTCTCACACACACACACACACACACACACACACCATTAAGGGGATGTTTGCGGCTTAGAGTGGCCCAAGCACCACGTTAGAAAATGCTAAAGCTTTTCTGCAAGGGGTGCAAGAGCAGACAGGCGATGCCATAGCCTCTTGGCTTCTCTAGCAGCCTAATGTAATACTGGTGTCTCTCCCAGATACTGTAGGGGCCCTTAAAACAATTGTAGGGGGCTATGTTGTTACTTCTACTCTGCATTGGAGATCATGAAGAATTTCCCACTGTGAGGACCCACCAAGAGAAAGTATTTCCCACAGAAGTATGAGGCTCAGAAGCGGGAGTAGCAAAGATTCTCCAACAAACCACTTGGCCATGAGTTTCAACGAGGAGGGGAGGCAGGGAAGCCCCCAGCCTCCTGCTCCCATACGTGCCACACAAGGGTGTAGATCAGAGGTGAGGTTCTAACTCCTATGATGCTTGTCAACGTTCCGGTGCAGGAACAGATGAGCAAGGGGTTGATATGCTCCTTAGGAATTCATAGGAACTCCAACGGGGTGGCCAAAACAAGTGCAGAGATAGATTCTCTACCTCACTGACTATGATGTGCCTTACAAAAGACACAAGGAAAGTGCTCTTGGAAGTGAGTGGCCTGGTGACCAGCAGAAGCAGAAATGGGCTCTGCTTTATTCCTCATGCCCAGGTCCTGGATCTCCTGGTCAACTGCCTGTGTTAGATCCCCTTGCCGTGGACAAATCTGGGTACACTGCCTGTCTCGGCATTTCATGGCCCAGTGTGATAAGTAGCTGATTTACGATGAGAAGGAAAGCCAGGCTTTCTCATTTGCATATTTTACCTTATGGAAATTTCCCTTCCATCTCATAACTCTCCCAGTGCTGGCATTTGGGTCATTTTCTTCTCCAGTTGGCTTTGTTAAACAGCAGCAAAATGTCTGGGCGTTTGGCCACAGCGGAGGGGCAGGCAATGCTTGACTGAGATAAAGTGCATTTGACTTGGCAGGTGCGCCCAAAGCCCCTGAGGGCAGGGGGAGGTATGCTTTATCTAATTATTCACAGCCCTGCTACAGGGACAGAATGGCGCATTGGCCCAAAGATAACAAAAGGCCACTCTCGTTTTAGCACTGGCCCTCCTTGGAGAAGGCAGACCTGGGTTGAGAACATCACTCTCCACACCGGGAAACTTGGACACAAGAAAATCGGACTAAAAAACGATATAACCAGAACTCTCTCCCAGACAACTGCAGCCACCTAGGATCCGGGGTTGCTGCCCCGTCTCTCTGTGACC
Source organism: Crocuta crocuta (assembly GCF_008692635.1). Classification (NCBI taxonomy): domain Eukaryota; kingdom Metazoa; phylum Chordata; class Mammalia; order Carnivora; family Hyaenidae; genus Crocuta; species Crocuta crocuta. Next base: position 875,857 of record NW_027530502.1, read on the forward strand.
TTGGAGAAGGCACACAGCCTCTCTGTGCCTTCAATCCCAGCATGACATGAATGCCCTTCTGCTAAACTGCCCACCAAGAACTTAGGAAGCTAAGAAATCGGATGGCTGGAGTGAGAATTTTTTTGTACAAAATATCCTAATTCATTACAGTAAAATGAATGAATACCTGATTTTGGGGTACTCGTGGCTAGGAGAAATTTTTAAAAGAAAGGCCCATTCCCAGAGTTCCTGAAAGAAATTTATAGTCTGATAAAAAGACAGGAACTTCTTCTGTGTAAAGTTGAAGATCAAATATCTACCTGATTACGTGAGCTCACTGAAGACAAAGACCAGCCCATTCACCTCTGTACCCTGAGTGCCCGGTGTGTAAGTGCACTGATTGATACTGGTTAAATGAATGGATGATGGAAAGGGCCAAATGAGAACTAGAAGAGTATGTCTATCCATACTTACAACAAAGTAGGCCCTCAATAAGTATTTTTCTTTTTCTTTTTCTTGCCCTCTGTCTTTTCTTCCCTCTTTGCCAGCAATACAAACCTTCTTATAGATAGGCATCAAATATTAAATATTTTTCTATAGTATTGAGTGTCCGAGCCTACTTTATAATGCTTTCCTCGTTTAGTTCTCTAATATTTATATTATGACTAATTCACTTGTGTTCCACCCTTGGGGGCGGGGCTGGAGAGTAGACAAATAAGAGAATGACAGGCTGTGCTCAGTGTATATCTACCCCTGGGAAACCAACCAGTTATATGACTAGCAGAGGGTCAGCCATGGATAGAAATATATATATATATTTTTGGAATGACTTCATTAGAAATTTATGCTGGATTTGGGAGGAGAGTGAAGGGCTGTGAAGTTAAATAGATAGACAGCCAGAATTCCAGAAATAATGGCCACCATAAAATTGAGAACGGGGAATAAATGTGCAAGTCAAAGAATATCTTAGAAAACAGTCAGTCGCACCCCTTTGTTCTATGGACTGGAAAATGAAAGCTCAGAGACTGTCCAAGGCCACATAGTTGATCAGAATCCAGCCATAGCCTTCACCAGCCCTGTGTCACCTCCTGAGCCAGGATGAATCCCCCGCCCAATGCCTTTCCTAATGCCAAAATCAGGAAAGCTGATTTCACAGAGCTTAGATCACTTTACTCAAAAAGAATACTGGACAAGGATCCCGTGGTACTTTTAGTGATTCCTGGATGAAGCAGACCCTTTGGAGTCAGCTGCTTTGAATAACAGGGTTGGCAGACGTCACACACCTCTGGCCTGACAAAAATTTAAAGGAGACATGTGCCCCATAATGGCTTCAGAGTCTAACGTCGACTCTGCACTGATTTTGCACACAGAGTACGGCAAAGACCACAGACACCCTTCAATGCAGACCATATGCTCGGAGAGGACTTCGGAGTCATAAATTCGGTTCCAGTCCTGGCTCCGATTTCAAGTGATTTAATAACGTGGGCAAGACCACTCATTGCTCCCAACCCTCAGAGGAGCTGGAAGAGACATTTTATAAGTTCACTTCCACATGTAAGTGTCCATGATTCCATTACACATCCAATTATCCTGAGAAAACTTTGAGCAGGTTACCCTTGAGCCTTGTGGTGAAAAGTTAGATGCCACATCAGCTTAACGAACTTTCAGAACACTCAACAACACCATGTCTCATCCAGAAAATGTGCTCTCCATTTCAGCTCCTAACCTTACCCTCTAATGCGTATCAAAACAGAAATGATAATGCACCCTCTAATATCTTGGGGGTAATAAGGATCTCAGAACTATTATTTTAAGAGAAAATTGACAAGGGCGCCTGGGTGGCTCAGTTGGTTAAGCATTCAACTTTGGCTCAGGTCATGATCTCACCGGTTCATGTGTTCAAGTCCCACCTCCAGCTTAGAGCCTGGAGCCTGCTTCACATTCTCTCTCTCTCTCTCTCTCTCTCTCTCTGCTCCTCCCCTGCTCATGCTCTGTCTCTTCCCCTCTCTCTCAAAAATAAATAAATATTTTAAAAAGTTTTAAAGAAAATTGGAAGAACATTTTTCTCAATTTCACGCCTATTTTCTGTGAGCCCATTTTATTTCATAAAAAGCCTTTCTTCTTCCATGGGCAGCCACGGTATTTAAAATCTTTAACCTTCTACATAAATCAAAGCCTCTTCTCTCTTTATAGGTGTGTTCTCTCAACTCTCTCATTTGTCTACATCATTAGGCACCAAAGAGTTTTTAGCCTTCCCCACACCCCACAGAGCCCAAGCATAACCTCCACACAAGTACACAAAGTGATCAATAAATCCCTCAAGAAGAGCCTGTTGTACCCTCTTGGCATCATCAGCTCTGGTTGCCAGCTCGGCTCTCCCCACGCCTTGCTTCTGCATCCCACCCCAGGTCACATCTTCAGTGGTTACGATCTGAACTACCAATTCAGGCAGCGTGACTATAACCAACTGTTTTTATTAATGATTTCTTCAAGACCCTGTCAGCGTCCAATAAGCACGGAGCTGTGCACTGCGGCCGTTCGAAAAGCAGCTAATAGCAGGATGCACTTTGGCTCCCTTCCCACCCCTGGCTCGGTCAATTGTGAGTTCACAGCCCACTGACCTGCGCGGCCTTGAGCTAAGGTCTTTGGCGGGAACGGCTGTGGTCCTGCGCTTGCTGGTGCGGCCTCTCCACTGTCATGTTTCCTGTCGCCCTGTGTTTGCCTTGTCCTCTTTCAAACGCTCAGTTATGTGAAGCAGCGGCCAGTCTCTTCCCTTTTTTCCCTCACCTGGCAGGAGACAGCCTGCGGATACACCCATGATTTTGCTTTTTTGCTTTTGTTTTTACCTGTCACTTTTTCACCACCATTCTCAGAGCACCAGCATATGACCAATAATACACGCTCTGTATTTTACAGCTGGCTGCCGTTGATCCCCGAGATTAAAGCAATAGAATCCCTCGTTTTCTGCCTTGGCTCACCCACACCAGTGTGACCCCCATCCCACCCCCATTTTTGTTTTTAACTAACTGTCCCCTTGGGAAAAGACATGGTTTTCTAATGGAAGACATTTGTCAGCTGGAATACCAAATCATGTGGAGGAAAAGTAACGGGTCTCTCTCCAGAAGAAGATATATGTTAAGAAACTTGTGCAGGGTGCTGCATCCACAGATGTTCCCAAATATGTGCCACACACAAAGGAAATTTTGTCCGGGGCTAGGGTCCTTAAGGAAGTTGCAAAGCCACCCTCTACAAGAGGAGCCACATTCCTTATTGTATGGAACTCAGATTCTTCCTATGAAAATAGAGAGGATCAAGGGTGAGGCTCAATGATTCCTAGGGCTTTCCCACTACAATGTTTCCCCCTCAGATTTTAAAAGCAAGTCACACACTTGTCACTGGGATGCAGAAAATAATGGCCATTTGAAGAAAGGGACAGTAGGGCTACTGAAAGAAGAGCTGCTCTATGAAATTTCGCACAGAATTAAGCTGCTGGCTCATCATTTGCCAGTTGTCCAAAAACCAGCTCAAAACCCTCAAGAAACCTAATCTCCTTCCTTTGCCTCACCCATGACGAAGATAGTGGCATTGTTCTCGAACCCATATGTCGAGCCTCCACAGCTCTAATAACGCACTGCAGAAGAGCATTAGAGGGCAAATGTTTAAGAATTTGTTTCAGTCAACAGGAAAGCATCGTTAACACACTCAGATGCTAACATTCTAGCAAGAGATTTCGTGTAAAATCCCTGCAACGTCAGTAGTATTTAAGGAAATCCACATACTCATTCTTTATGCAGTCTTCACTACAAGATATAAATATAATAAAATGTAACTAAAATGCGGTGTTTCTCATCAAAAAAAAAAAAAAATCCAAGCTCATTTTCTAACTCTCACTACCACTACAGGTTTCATACCTAATGAAGAAATAATGTTTTCAAACAAAATCTGTTTTCCCCTGGGTATTCAGTTTTCCTCTGGGTATTGCGTGAAACGCGACATCTGTGTGTCCTACCACAGATCTCACGAAGTGGCAGCCCTCCCAATGTGAAATGGGCCACGGGGAGGCTGTGGAGGGACATGCGTGACGAGTCCTGCCTCTGTCCCACTGGGATAATTTTGCTACAATGTCACAGGAATTTGCAGTTTAGGGCTTTCCGAAATCCCCAAGGTTATTACTCCATATGTATGCTAAACAGCAAGGTGCAAATGTCTTGTGCTAAGCCACAAGCTAAAGAAACATCTGGACAGTGGATGGAGTTGGCCCTGATGAGAAGGCTAATAGATGCCAGGTGTGGAAACAAGTTCATGTCCAAAAGTCCCCTGCATGGTTAGGATCAATCCCAAGTGTCGTGGCCTTGAGGAAAGGATCTCCTGAAACTAAACTGGGGCATGGATAGACTTGAGACAATATGCTGTTGAGGCCACAATACTGTAGGAACTTCAGATTAGCCAACACAAAGGTGTTCAAGGAAAGAGAAACATCAGAAAGCCGCTGAAAGTGACTTAGGTGTCATTTTCTTCTTATCTGCTTTTCGGAATCCTCTGGGATATTAGGACAGGATTCTCAAGAGCAGGGCATTATGAAAGGAGGGCCGCAGAACTGGGAATCAGACAGATCTGTTCCACTACTGAGTGACAGGAGTCGTGAGCAAGTAGTACTTAAGTCTACCGCTAAGCCAGTTTCACTCATCCCTTTACAACCGAAGTCTTGGGAGAAGTAAATGAGTATAGATGTAAATGCGTATGAGTTCAACACATATTCATTACTTTTTCCATTCAGGAAGGAAGGACCTAGTGAAAAAGAAAACTCGGATGTATCGTAAAGTGTGAAACAAGGGAGAAAGATATTCATTTATTCAGTTAACAAAATTTTTTTCGCCTACCTGCTACGTGTTGCCTGGCAAAACATGAACCGTCGCCAGGAAGGATGATACGAGCTACATAGATCTGCGGGGCCTCACGAGCGTACTTATGATAACTGCTTTGTGTGCAGCTTGCCAGGGAGCAGGCACCACAGTTTAGGATCAATGGCACATTTTTGAAATATGGACTCTGACCCAACATGTAATATAAGTGTCCTCTAGAATAATGCAACCGGGGCAAATCAAATGAGGTCGACTTTAGGTCCGTGAGCTAAAACACTGAATTAATTTGTCCAGATTTGGAAAAATACGCTGAGTTAAGAACGCAAAGGAAAAGCGTAAAATGTTGTCTTTGTGTGTTCTGGGAACTAAAGAACGTGGGCTGTAAAGGAGAAAGAAGTAAACAGGTAAAGTCGTGGACACTGGTCATGCTAAGACTAAACTGAGAGACACAAGTGATATTTGAGTCTGTTTAAGCGGCCACAGGTAAAGCTCACAAGTTTAGAGCAGCATCCTGAATAGGCTGGATGGACAGAAGACAGGTATGTGAAACCCACTACAAGCAGGCTGCGGTGGTCAGAACCAGAGCTCAGCGGGGATTGATGGTATCCAACAGTAGCAGCAGGGAGAAGAAAGCCAAACTTGGAGCTCCTGTGGTCAAAAGAGCAGTGGGATTTGAGGAAAGCTTGAGTTGAGGGGCAACAATGTATACCTAAAAGATTGGGATAGAAGAACAATTAAAGTCGGCTTTCCATACAATTCTTTGTGAGCTTTTTAAATGAGAGTCCATTGTAAACAGAAATAGGGAGAAATTGGGAGCATTAGGAAGATACTAGAAGCATATGCCTGCTTACATGTTCTCAGGACTGCTACCTACTCCATTTTGATATTGGGCCAGTGGGTTTATCTCTGTGGGCATCAGTTTCCCAGGCGTCTAAAATGGCCCCAGGCCTCACAGAAGGCAGGATGCGGGCACTAAAAAATTAACCATATCCGGAAAGGACAGTGGTATTTGCAGCCCTTGGAACTCTGCCCTGATGGCTAGCCTCCCCACCTTGCGATGGTAATCTAGCCCAATCTGTGTGCTTATGGCAATGAGAGAGGATGTCTTTTGCTCCTTATCAGGTCTGGCCCATTGGAGTGCGCCGCCAAAATTAGTTTGGGTGACATTGCACATTTAGCGTTTAATGGCTATCATCGCTTCAAGAAACCACACTTTATGAAATTCAGCAGGGATGATATCCTGCTCATCCTTCCTTCCTTAGAACCCACCAGAAGGCCTGACACATATAGACACAGGAAGTGATTTTTAAGAAATTATTGAGCAGAATTTCTTGAACGCTGGAACACAGTAAAGCCAAGGATTAATTCCATTCGCTTTTCAGAGCTCAGACCGTAAAAGTGGCAGTTGCACCTGCTCGTGCTCCCCGCCCCCTCCCATGGGTCCCTCTGACTGGACCTCACCACCGGTGCTCCCATCCAGCGTGAGCTGGGAAATCACAGGTATCATCGTCAGCCTGCATGTGACTCGTGTATTGGTTGATTGCACTCAGCTTCCTGATTTCTGCTTCCATAGGGAAGGAAGGAAAGCAGAGTGGCTAGCTTCCTCCCAGGGATAACGAGAAGGAGGTCTCTGCATAGCCAGCACTCACTCCCAGTGAGGTAAGGCCCCTCCTTTTTCACCAGGGCCTCTCACCAGGCGGTAAGGGATTCTCTCCTGAGGGTAGGGTCGTCAATAAGCCCACCGTTGCAAGTTTATGTCATTGCCCCTGGGGCCAATTTATCATACACAACCGTTAAAAAAAAAAAATCCACAGCTGTTCTCAGCACTCTTTTTCACTTTAGCCATGCTTTCTCATTTTAAATTTTCACTGAAGTGTGACACACATACAGAAAAACGCATCCATCATAATTGTGCAGCTTGATGAATTTTCACAAACACCCCCCTCCATGAAACAAGAACCCGGATCAATAAGCAGGAAGTTACCAGCACTCAAGAAGGGCTCTCATGCTTCCTTCCAGGCACTAACTTCCCTCATCCCCAAGAGAGAAATCCATCCTGACTTCCAACACCGTGGGTTACTTTTGCTTGGTTTTGGCTCTCATACAAGCAGATTCAGACAGTGTCCACTCTTTTGTGTCTCACACCATTCTTTTCTTGCCTGGGGAAGGGGCCTTTGTGTAATATCAGAGCACCGTAATTTCGTGCTGGTAACTTGGGTGTAACACAAGGAAAGGAAAGCACACCTCGAGGCTGTGTTACATGAGGGCTTTGTGTGATGCTTGGTTGTTTTGTTGTGTGTGTGTGTGTGTTTTTTTAAGACACAGATAAAGTAAGAACCAGTTTAAAAGTTCAAGCTGTACAAGGGACACATTAGTCCTGCTGGTGGAAAATCTATGCCTCTAGTTACAGCTATGCGGTAGGAACTTCCTGCATTTAGATGGATACAGAGACAGAGGGATCAGCTCTCCCTGAAAAGCCTGCAGGGACCTGAAAAGAAGGCAGAAGGCAGCCCAGAATTGCAGGCACAGACACAGCAACTATCAAGGAAATTAAAGACTAATAATCGTTACAGCCACAAGGGCCCAAACCCTTTGTACCCAAGGCGCCGACGCCTCAAGACAATGACAATTAAGACGATCTGTGGACAGAAACTTAAACATTCTGCTCTTCGCATACAAGTCAGCTAATAATGTCCTAGTCCGGACTGACTCAGAACAAGAGGTGTCCAGTCCTCTTTCAATAAAACTCGGTATGACAGGAAAGGATCAAGGGAGCAGTGATGAAAACATGGTTTTCAGGAAGAATGGAATAAAGCAATTTGTTACGAGCACCTTGCATCTTTTTCGTAGGTGATTACTTTCCATTTTCTCCTGGCAATCTATGGTCTCTAGCACCCAAAAATGCCAAGTAGTGTAGAATTTACTGGACACCTAGGAGCTTTTAGGTCCCGTTTTGCATCATTCAGCCAGTCAGTGATTTCTCCAAGATCATATAGCTCCTAAACATGAACCAGGAGGAAGTCCCTGTAGTAGAGGATTACTACCAGGTGGTTCTGTTCACTAATTGAGAACATTAAGAGTAGACAGATAAAGTTATCCTGTCCTGAAACGACACCGGCTTTGAACCACAGGTGGTTACGTGGAGAGTCCAGAATACTCCCCAATTTCATTGGAGCAAATGACAAATTATCCTCACTATCAAAAATTTTACTAGTAACTAATAGTTATTGAGCTAATGTTTTGTACTATTTCATTTAGTCTAATAAACAAGCCCACGAGAAAGGTACTATCATTGTCTCCATTTGACACATATGTAAATGCGAAACAGAATGGTGGTCTTTTGCTGACATTATAAAGTACAGTTAAACATTTGTTTGACTACAAAGCCCACATTGTAAAACACTGATTTTCAAACTTTCTTTTTGACCATGGACCAGTAAGAAATTATTTTACACAGTAACCGAAAGCATACACTCGTATGCACCAAAAAAAGTTTTAGAAGATAATACTCAGCCTTACTACATGCCTTAGATCAGTGTTTGGGCATTTCCTCCTCTATTTTCAATTCTTCTCTTTCCTTTTAAAATCTCATCACAGTTCACTAATGTATTTCCTGACACATGAATAGCTTGCCATCTTCATGTAGAAAAAACACTGATCTAAGGCATTATGCTATATTGCTTTCCCAGGCTCTTCCTGTTTGATTCCCTAGGAATAGATTTTAAGACTATGCTGTTACATATACCACCAGTGGTATGCTGGTGAATGTTTAAGAACCAGATCTGTAGGGTTTGTGAGGAAAGACTGACTGTTAATGTTTACTGAGTTCTGCAATGTAAATACTCCCATCATGGCTAATTTGATACTACCAATGTGGTATTACTGAACACAGAATTGGAAAGAAATATGTATAATTGGCCCTTGAGACCTCAGCCCAGCCAACTAACGCACACCAATAACTCTCTCTAAAATTTTCCAACAAAGAAGAACTGAAAAAAAAAATGTGTTTTAAAGTCACATCAGTGACCAGACAACTCCATCATGCTGAAGATAATGTCAATGGCCCTTCATTGCCTAGCATTTAATCGTCTATTTCATGCGGTGAGGATTATTTTAAGCCTCAAATATCACACTGGCTGATATGTACAAGTTGTTTCTATTTGAGTATGGAGTTCATAAGTGCTGTAACTTAAGAAACACCAATTAGGCCCTCATACTGAATTGTATGTACGCTGAGGTCTCTAAAATTCCATGATTTAAAATGTTTCTCTTTTCTTTAAGACAGTGTTTTGGCCCAGTAAAAATCTGATTAGCCTTAAATGGTTAATAAACTAATATGTATTAAAATGCTAAAAACTGACAGCCTAATACATCAGATTGACTTCACTTGTCATATGTAAGAGTTTTGAGAAAATTGGAATTCTGGGAAGAGTATAAAGGAAGGGATGACTGGAGTAGTTGCATTTCTAGGGAAACCCACCCATAGGTGGGGTACCACAGTGGGAACCATCATGAAGCCTGGGTCCATCTGAGATTCTGGACAGAATCAGTCATCTATGGAAGGGTATACCTAAGCAGGAGGAAAACTGTAGGTTAAATAAAATAATTGACATCTAACATTAATCACAGTCTCTGGCATAGGGTAGGTGCTCAGTCGATTTTAGTATCTTTAATGGGAAGGGAATGGGAAAAGAAGGGAGGTTCTATTCAGGAATCATTTTAGTGGCATGTGACTAACAGATTTCAAACTGATGTCAGCAAAAAGAGGAATTTGCTCTCTCTCAGAACTGGAAAACCTTAGCTGGATTAAATAGAACATACGCCATTGTCAGGTTGCACCATTTCTCTAGCTCTTGGCTTTACACCCCAGGCCCTTCACTCGAGGTGGTAAGATGGCTGCCAGCAGCTCTGGGCTTATATCCATTTCTCTAAATCACTCTAACAGAAAAAGGATGTTTTTCTCCTTGTGTTTCTAAAAAAGTTTTCAGATGAACCCTAGTTGGCAATGACTTGGTCATAGACTCATCCCGGAACCAACTGCTGTGGCCAGGGATATATCACATTCTGGTTTCTCATATGTATCACAAGCCACCTATCAAGCCAGGAATGGATTCACCTTGTGTTATGAACATATGTATTGGTTCCCCCAAGAGAAAATGTGGTACGGTTTCTAGAAAGAATTAGAAATGGATGCTCATTAGTCAAAGTACAAGGGAATATCCCGTTTTGTTCTAACTAACGAGAATTTTGCTTTAAAACTAAAACTTCCCCCAAATTTCCAACATCGTATTCAGCAAGTCAAATCAGGAGTGATACTCAAAACGTTTAACAATGAGTCTCATGTTATGAAAATGGACAGGAACCATACCCTTGGTTCTGGAACCGAAAAACCCTACTGTGCCAGAATTTGATACTTTTATTGCTGGTCATGAGGAACTTGGGAGAGTTGGTGGAGATTCACTAGAGGAGGAACTAGGGCAACTTGGAATGTGGAGAATATTCCAATGGCTTGGTGGATTTACTGCTCACCAACTGGCTGGAAGTATTTTAATATTTTAACAACTAGTCCAGTTGTACCACTGTGTACCAGCTATGCTGCATCCTTGACTGAATCTACTAGCAGCCATATAATAAAGAAGAATGTGCTATTGGCTATTACCTATCTTACTCTCAGAGGTATGGCCTTTGAATTATGCGATTGTTCTTTCAGCCAAAGGATTGTAGAAGGTGCAAAAAGGTTTTCAGCTAATAGGATCTAGGGTAAATGCAAACATATACAGAGAGAAGTAAAATCAAAGTATAATAGACAAAGTGGTAGTGGAACTCATCTTTTCTAGCCATGTTTGATTTGTGACAAATACAGTCTTCCTGAACTCATTCTAACAATACCTGGTAGCTAGACTTAACAGATATTCTTCTATATTAACCCATACATTTACCATTTCTCGTGCACTTCACTCCTTCCTATACATTTGAATTTCCATCTGGTGTCATCCTCTTTGAAGTAATTCCTTTAACATTTCTCCTAGCTTAAGTCTTCTGGCCATGAAATCTGTCACTTTTAGTTGCCTGAAAAATCTGTATTTCACCTCAATCCTTGAAGCGTATTTGAACTGGAAATAGAATTTTGGAATGCCTGACTGGTTTCTCCCCCCAAGAACTTTAAAGATATCATACCATTGGGTTATGGCCACCACTGTTTTTGATGAAAAGTGAGCCTTCATTCATATTGTTACCTGCACATATGTGCTCTATCACTCTGTTTACAAAGTTGTCCCTTAGTTTTCAGTCTTAATGATTTGGTTATGATTTGTCTATAGGTGGTTTTATTTGTATTTATCCTGCTCAGGGTTTGCTGAGCTTCTGGCTTTTGTAATCCTATGCTTACCACCAACTTTGGGGAATTTTCAGTCATTATTTCCTCAAGCATTTTTTTCCCTCCCATTTCTTTCTCCTCTCTTCCTAAAACTCAAATTACATATTGTCCAATTGAAGACTGTTCAAAGAAATTGAAGCTTTGGCCAATTCTTTTCAATCTCTTTGTGTCAGATTGGATAATTTCTTTTCATCTATCTTCCAGGTTTTCATTGACTATGTTCCCGTCTCCAATTTGTTGTGCCCCCTCACACACATTTTATATTTAAATATAGTAGTTTTGAGTTCTAGTATTTGTGGTTTTTTGTAGTTTCCATCCTCTTATGAGATTTCTCCATCTATTCAATCATTTCTTTAAATTTTTTAATGTCTACTAAAAGTTCCTGTCTTCTAATTTCAAAAATGCAAATCATTTCAGGGCCTATTTCTACTGAGTGCTTTTTCTTTCTACTCTGGGTCACATTTTCCTGTTTTCTTATATGTCAAACAATTTTTTATGAATATAATTTATTGTCACATTGGCTTACATACAACACCCAGTGATCATCCCAACAAGTGCCCTCCTCAATGCCCATCATCCACTTTCCCCGCTTCCCCACCCTCTCATCAACTCTCAGTTTGTTCTCTGTATTGAAGAGTCTCTTGTCATTTGCCTCCCTCCCTCTGTTTGAAACTATCTCCCCCCTTCCCTTCTTCCATGGTTTTCTCTTAAGTTTCTCAAAATCCACATATGAGTGAAAACATATGATATCTGTCGTTCTTTGACTGTCAAACAATGTTTGGTAATATACTGGTTATTGTGGGATTATACTGAAGGCAGTCTCAATGATGTCATCTTCCTTTAAGAGTTTTGAGTTTTGCCTTAGCAGGCAACTAAATAACTGGTGGATAATTTTAGTTTTGTTAGGCTCAGTTTTAGTCTTCTTAGTGCAGATCTATTTTAGGTGTAATTTTATGACATGTCCCTCATTCTTGAACTTGGCCCTTAGTTGCAGAGCATAGCCTTTCTGAAAATTTAACTGAAGGTGTAATAATGTCCAGTGTGATCTCTCCACTCAAGGTGGATTAGAATTTCTAAAATTTTCTGATGCATGACCTCTGATATTGACATTTATCTCTGCAGATAAACCCTCCGCAGGCAGGTGATCTCTGCCAGGCCTCACGGAATCTCACCCTGTATGTGACATGACTAACCTTTGCACCACAGAGATCTCATTCTCACCTCCTCTGTGCATCTCTCTGCCCTACAAATTGCAATCACTTCAGAAGCCAAGAGCTCTAATCGCTGCCTCTTCGGGTCAACAAGAAGGCCACTGCCCTGAGGCAGAAAGGTGTTCCCATGTAGAATGTTGGGAAACAAATAGAGTAATCATGGGGACTCCCTCAAGCGTTTCTTTCTCTCAAGGATCATGTTTACCTTATACATTTTGTCCATGTTTACAGCTATTTTCAGCTGAAGGGAAGATTCAATACCAATTACTATGACTGGCCAGCAGCAGAATCCAGCTACAGATATTCTAACAACTTCATTTAGCACTAGGCAAAGATGATGGTCTTTCAGATGTTTTGCCATTTGCCTACTGAGGAAAATTTAAGAGATGGATATGATATTTGGGGGGAAACACATTTGGCATATGTTGATATGTATTCTCTTCTGTAAGGCTTTATTGGGCAATAATGATAAGAGCTTCCTTAGATCCTAATTCTATATTTACTTCTCACTACTACCTTAAACAATTTGAATTACAAATTTCTCTCTCTCTCTTTCTCTCTCCTCAGCAATAAATAATATAATTCTTCCTCACCAGGCAGCAGTAAAAGTTAATTCATTGTGCAAAGCACTCTGAATATACACTACAAGAGAAAGGACTGTATACACACAGGACATTATTAATAGTAGCCACTTGATAGATCACATGGCCAAGAGGTATAAATGTTCTCCTCTGAACAGCATTCCTCCATTTCCTCTCTTTTGCCATTTTGTCCAGTGCCAGAGGGAAAGCTTTTGACAAACCCAGTTTCTGTACTCTGTTCATGCTGACAAACCTGTAACTTCGATTAGACTTGGCAGCTTCTAAGAGGGAAAGGACAAAGGTGGACTGCAGGGAATTTGGGGAGGCTCCAGTTCCAAGGCTTTGTAATGAGGTTAGGAAACTTGAGGATAAAAAAGAGCTGAAACGGCAACACACACAGTCCACATTCACACACACGCACACATACACACACACAGGAAAATACCGTGCACTTTGGTGTTTAGAACAATAAAGATTCACTTTGAATAAATCTTTCATATATTCTATATGGAATGAATCGAGTTACTATCATCGATTGGAAGTAAATTGCCAGCAATTGCCCTAAGGACCCAAAGTTTAACACAATTGTAAATCTGTTTACCTACCTAATGAAAACAGTTTTTTAATTCTAAATTCAGAGGATAAAGGAAACAGGATTTTGTAGGGGGTGAAGGGGTCAGAGTTCAAATAGCGAAGGGGGCATTTCTCCATTTGGCGCAGTCAACATCTCCCAGCTGGCAGCGTCTCCCTCTTCCAGATAGCCACCTAGGGTTTGGGGATTCTCTGTCTTCTCTGTGAATAAAACAGGCTCAAAACTTCAAATCTAGGGGCGCCTGAGTGGTTCAGTCGGTTAAGCGTCCGACTTCGGCTCAGGTCATGATCTNCATTAAAATTTTTTTTTAAAAGATACAAATCTAAATACATAGGCCTGGCCTCCACTCTTCTGCCTTGTCATTCATGCATCATGGAACCTGACCTGTTTGTCTTGTGGTGTCTCCAATTCTTCCCAGACTCCCTGGGGCCACTGATGTGTGTCCTAACCTTTCTAATTTCTCAAGTGCTCTCAACTTTTCCAGTTTTACTCTATATCTTTTTCCTTAAAAATCAGCAAGTCAAAGTCAAAGGAATTATTGAGAGCTATTTGGATCAAGTTTCTCTACTGCCAAAGTTGCATATTGACCTATTATAAAGTCACTTTGGGGTGGGGGGTGAAAGGTGGTCTTCTCAGCTATCTTCTTCGTTCCCTGCAGAGAATTTCTAAATTATTTTCCCAATCCGCTGACCAATCTCTCAAAAACTGACATGCTACTTGGAATTTATCATTTAACCAATATTTGACAAATTTGTATGTGAGGCACTATGGGAAGTACAGAAATGTCTAAGGCATTGTCATTGATATCCAATAGCTTCCAATCTAATGAAAAAGAAAGAACGATGTCCAATTGTTAAATTTGAATTTTAAAAAACTATGCAAATAAATATTTAAAAATACGATCATCATAAACATAGCACAAACTATATGGGACTTCAGCAAATGGAATTAGACCACCTTACAGCTAGAGGAATTTAAGCTAAAAATTTTAAGTAGATTTGCTAAAAATGATTGGATTTTAAATAGTCACCTATTCACAATAATTTCTTAAAGGCTTCAGAGAAAAAAATACATTTGGTGCACAGCAAAAATAAAGGAATTGGAATGTACGTGCACCATCCTGCTATTAAAAATGTCACTGAGCTACAGCCTCTGTCTGTCCAATTGAAAATGGCAGTTCAGGAACAGAGGCCATGTCTTTTATTGCCTACAATTCTGACAGCTGAAAAATTTATAACTAAATTTACAATCAAATTTCATATGCTATCACTAACCCTAAATTTTCTCCAGATCAACTGGATGTGCAGGCTTTGAACGCTCAAAGCCCTTCAGCACCTTAAGGGTTTCTTTATAGGGGAGAGTGGGCATGGTGGCCGGCATTAGATCTTCCCCGACTTATTCGTTGAGTCAAACTGGATTTCATTTGCGACACTGTGTCCCTGGGCAAAGTCAAGAGAGGAAGGAAAATATATATTGGCATACGCATGCTTCTTGCCCATATATTCCAGGGGTTATATTCATAGCAAACCTCTGAGATCTATTAATGCACCGATTAATAAAACATCGGTGAGCAGGTTGCCCGCAGAGAAGGCTACACATGCTTGTTTAGAGTTGACACGTCGCTCATCAGCCCTGAACAGAGAACTTTGAGCACAGAGCTGCAGTCCTCCAGCTGCATCTGAATGTGGCTGCAGTAGGGAGCCTGTTTATCTGGGGAGTGTGCTGCTGGCTGATTTATAATGAAAGGAACCCAAAAAGAAGTGGTTGGTGCCCTTTCCCCGCAATCCGATAAGCTGCTACTCAGAGATAAACAGTTGCATTAAATTAAGAATGTTCATCTATTTTTCACTGTTAAATTTTAATTTCCTGTTCTTTTAGTTCTTAGGGCTTCATTTGAAATAACGCTAAGTGTTTTTAAATTATTCATGGCCCTACAGTCTTAATCATTTTAAATTTTGCTTTAAGGAAAAGGTAAATAAGAAAATATTAACACAGTGTATTTAAGCATTACTCTAATTGATTTTTAATTTGTAATTCACCAAGACTACATTAAATGTTACTTAAAGATGCCTCGTCAGAGCGCTTGAAGGAAAAATATTTTACATAGCGCTGTTGTTAGTCAACTTGTTTTTAAGATCGGTGTATCTATTTTTTAAATATATAATAAATATAATATGCAATGGATTGTAATAGATTGCTTTTTGAGTCAAGCATTGAATAACAATCACCATGTAAAAAGAAACCCATGGTAAACTTATTTTTAAGATTTTCATACATGATGCAGATAGTCGGTAGAAACAGATATGAGTCCCTTTCCATCCCTTTCTACATAAAAACACCTAAGCATTTAGAATGTTATTCGACAGCAGGCATAATGTTCATTTGCTTGCAATTAAAGTGTATATTCTGCATAGCCAGCTCACAGCCTAGCACATACATAGTAGGTGTTCAATAAATATTTGATGAGTGAATACGTCTCTGATGCTTTGAAAGAGGATAATATGCATGTTCCTAATTTAGCATTCTCTTGGCTGAAGCTTTCTCTTAAGTAAATGTAGGTCAGCCTGAGGCCACATCTCTCCTACCTTCATAGGGGCCCGCCTCAGCAGCAACTTACAGATACAAAGGAAGCATTTTTCTCTGGCACCTTCACAAGGTTCTACCTGTTAGTAGTTCTACCGGCAAAGTAATAGCAGAAGAGCCCTTGAGATGACTGGGCAGGCAATGAAATAAAAGGACCCCTTTCTCTACTTTAGCTCCCCTTTACTATTCTGCAAATAAAATAGTCAAGAGTCGTCTGCAAACCTAATAGTCATGGATGTCTCTATCCCTTCAAGGAATTTTTTTGTTGAGTATCTTCTGGATTGCAGGCAAACACTAAGCCAGGCCCTGGATACACAAACATAAGCAAAATACAGCTCCTACTTGTGAAACAGGTAGACTAACATGTATTATTACTTTCACAGTCATGTGACGTTTTCTTCCAAGTTGGCATGGGACAAAAGGATTTTTTTTTTTTTAAGTTTATTTATTTTCTTTGAGAGAAAGAGAGAGAGGGGGAGCGAGAGAGCCGGGGAGGAGCAGAGAGAGGGAGACGAGAATCTTGAGCGGGTCCACACTGTCAGCACAGAGCCTCATATGGAGTTCATGACCTAAGCCAAAATCAAAAGTCAGATGCTTAACCAACTGAGCCACCCAGGCACCTTGGCCAAGAGCATTTTCTTAAGAGAGAATTAAGCTGTCCGTAAACTGAAAGGTCATTTTTACTCTTTGAGTAATCAAACTTTCTTCTGACTCAAGAGATAGCTACATTTTTTTCATAGATACATGGAAAGATTGTGTTGATGACCTTCTTTTAATTAGCTATTCTCTTTTATTAGGCACATAAAACAATTATTTTATAGAGCAATTTCTTCCTTATCATTCATGGTAATGATCACAGTGTCTTTTGCCTTCCATGGTAGTTTGCTTCAAAGGGAATTACACGTAGAGATCAAAGAGAGACCAGAAATTGATATGAAACAAACAAAAAAAAACCTACCTCAGTATCAGCTTTTTAAAAAATTATTATTAGAGGGGGCGCCTGAGTGGCTCACTTGATGAAGCGGCCAACTTCAGCTCAGGTCATGATCTCACAGTTCGTGGGTTCGAGCCCTGCATCGGGCTCTGTGCTGACAGCTCAGAGCCTGGAGCCTGCTTCGAATTCTGTGATTCCCTCTCTCTCTGTCCCTCCTCTGCTCACTCTGTCTCTCAGAAATAAATAAATGTTTAAAATTTGGGGGGAAAATATTATTAGGGGCTCCTGGGTGCTTCAGTCCATTTAGAATCCAACTCTTGGTTTCTGACCTCACAGTACATGGGATTGAACCCCACATTGGGCTCTGCACCAACAGAATGGAGCCTGCTTGGGATTCCCTCCCGCTTGCTCTCTCTCTCTCTCCCCCACCCCCTCACCTCTCTCTCTCTTTCAAAATAAAGAAAAAACTTAAATTATTATTATTATTAGACTTTCTAGTGCCCTGTGGCAGATATCCCAGAGAGGTTCTTGGCCAAGGCGGAGCATTCCAATGACTGCTGCTGTCATTGCTGAGGCTCACACCTAAATAAACAAAACAAAACCCGGATGACTCTCATGTTTTAAGAAAACAATCTCTCACTTGCTCCATGCAAAAGGGACAGAAAGCATGGGAAAAGCCACGTTTTAAAGGGCACTGCAGGGGCACCTGGGTGGTTCAGTCGGTTAGGCATCTGACTTTGGCTCAGGTCATAAATCGTGGTTTGTGAGTTCGAGCCCTGTGTGGGGCTCTGTGCTGACAGCTCAGAGCCTGAGCCTGCTTCAGATTCTGTGTCTCCCTCTCTCTCTCTGTCTTTCCCATGCTCTTGCTCTGTCTCCCAACAATAAATAAACATTAAAAATTTTTTTAAAAAAAAATAAAGGACACTGCTAATATAAGAAGGGAGAAATGCCAAAAATATTAAGGTACATTCTGAACTAGTTCCTGTCTCTATTTGTTGTTGAGTTTTGATTTTTTCTTCATGCCTTAAAAATCCTCAAGTTTGTGCCATTTTATTTCTTCCCAATGAGCAAACAAAGAAATCAATAAGAATTCTAAAAGAATAGCAAACATTTCTTGAACTAGCTACAGTAGGAATATAAAGCAGGATTTGATTAGAGAAGGAAGAGAGGAAGAGTGGAAAAACTTCTTGGCCTTTCCTGGTAGTGACTATTGAGTCTTTAATGATAAGTGGGTGTTTGCCAGACAAATGCTTATAGAAGGGCGTTCACGGCCGAGGGAAAAACATGAGCCAAACCAAGAGGCCATCAACATTCTAGAAGTCCTCTCAGATACACATAGTTCTTGATAGCTGAAGCCTAAGATTTGAAGGCAGAGGTGGGACGGAGCTGATGGCCATGATGAACAGTAACACTTGAGAGCTAGCCAGGGACAAGATTCTGGAGCATGAAAGAAGTCAATTCTTCAACCTAGAGGCAAAAGGAAGTCAGGATAGATTGACAGGAGCTGGAACGTTCTGAGTGGCAATTAAGATCACACATTACGCAAGTGCCTCCTCAGCTGGGACGCCATTCAGATGATTAACATTTGCCGACATAGCTGACAGCACACAGCTGGTGTGGTTTTCAGACGTCCTGCCGGAGTGGAGGAGCCGCCGGGAGGGTCCCCTCCCTCATCAAACCCCCGCTATGCATAATCACACACAAAAGCAGGAGAGAAGACAGGTAGCCAAACCACACACATGCAACTGTACCCTGTCAGGAGAATGCTCCGGGAAGGTCTGCCATCACCTCTCACCAGACTCTAAAAATAATCAGCTTACCCAATCTGGGGAGAAGGGCGGGACACAGGCAGAGCGAGGGTGCCGGCCGGTGTTTGCTCCCGCTAGGGAGCTGGGTGCCAAGTACATCGGTAGGTAGGCCCGCTGGTTTGTGTACCTGCAGCTGAGCTACTCCGCGCCAGGATTCTGGAAAGTTCCCTGGGAAGACCCCAGCCTACTGTCAAAAACCTGACTCTCATAGCAGGCTTTGCCCAAGTCCTTGAAGGTGCCTTATGTTCTACCCTGTAATGTAAAAAGAAGCTCGATTTCTGGAACTGTCCTAAGCCACAGTTGACTGTGCAGCCCCCATCACTGGTAATCACTACCCTCCTCTCGGTGTGAGGCCATATCAGGAGTTGCCCAGCACTGGCTGGAGGAGGCAGCTGTCGGCGACTGGACTTGCCCCCATCATCTGTAGTCCAGGCTATACCATCATGAATTTGAAAATGTTGTACTTGAGGAAGGGTATCTTTTCCTAACTGATAAAAATGTGCTTTTAGGGCCAGCAGCAGGTCTGCAGGAACCTACTGCAATGGTCCTGTTAGTGAGAACAAGAATCTAGCACAGCAGGGTTATCAGCAAGGAGGTGGCTTTGAGAGAAGCCAATCAGGTAGACTTTATAGGACTTAGTGGGTAATTAAGTGGGAGGGGGGTAAAGTAGGAAGGGCTCTAGCTTGCAGGTTTCTGACTTGAGAGCCTGGGTGCAGAAAAGATCCATTCACAGAGATAAGGCAGAGCCCATGACCTATAGACCTTGAGGTGTCACAGACATGTGCAGTCAGAGCTGTGTGGCAGGCAGTTAACCTAGGAGTCATTTCACAGAGAGTTGAAACTGTGAAAGTGGATGACCTAACCTGGGAATGCGGATGGGAGGAGGGGTTCAACCATGAAATCTGAGATGCAGAAGAAAGAGGGCAGAAACCTACGAAGCTGGAACAGGTAGAAAATAGTCAGCATTTCAATGAAGTTCAAGTAAAACAAGGCCTATTGTGGGGTTAGTGGATTTGAAAACTAGTAGATCAGTAGTAGGTTTTTTCAGAGCTTTTTTCTCTTTTTTCTTTTCTTTTTTCTTTTCTTTTTTTAGAGCAGTGAAGGCAGAATCTTGATTGCAGTGGGCTGAGAGTATCTAGAATAAGGGAAGGACAGGCATGTGATGGTAGAAATGCAGAAACAGTGAAAGAGTCACAAGGATGTTTTGTTTCATCCCCAAATGGAAAGAAAAGAATACATGGAAAGGGCTGGTCTAGAAATGTAGCTGGAGGAGAAAGATTCAATCCAAGTTACTGCCCTACCATTGACCAGAGTCAATGACCAAGTAGATGGAGGGTTGATCGTGGCATTAGGAAAACCAGAGTCTAAACATTACCTCCATTCCAGGTACACTCTGTCCGGTTGCCTTACTTCTTTAGTCCTGGGTATTCATTTCTGGGAGATGCAGCCACTAAGGTCTGCATCACCATGTGTTGTAAGGACCGGGTGAGGATCCCTGTGGGGGGAGTGCGCGGTATGGTGGTGCGGGATGTGTTCACTAACTAGTAATTTGAGTCATGATCCCTTCAAAGGTCTGATCGGGGACCCTCAGTGTAACCCCTGTTGTTTTCTTTACCATCTTTGTTCATATAATTTTTATCTCTTTAGGAATTCGGTAACAGGCTCTGTTAGTCTGTTCCTCCCTTATTTGAAGGACAGGCCAAAGATCCAGTTCGGAAATGAAAGAGGACGACTAGTGGGCAACGTTGGCTTCATCCATTGATATCTCCCGGAGGCACAGAAGCCGGATTCATGAAGATGTTGACAAGACTCCACGTTCTTACGTTAGCTCTGTTTTCAAAGGGATTTTTACTCTCTTTAGGGGACCATAACTTTCTGAGGAGAGAAATTAAAATAGAAGGTGACCTTGTTTTAGGGGGTCTGTTTCCTATTAATGAAAAAGGCACTGGAACTGAGGAATGTGGGCGAATCAATGAAGACCGAGGTATCCAACGCCTGGAAGCCATGTTGTTTGCTATTGATGAAATCAACAAAGACAATTACTTGCTGCCAGGAGTGAAGTTGGGTGTACACATTTTGGATACATGCTCAAGGGATACATATGCATTAGAGCAATCACTGGAATTTGTCAGGGCATCTTTGACTAAAGTGGATGAAGCTGAGTATATGTGTCCTGACGGATCCTATGCCATCCAAGAAAATATCCCACTGCTCATTGCCGGGGTCATTGGTGGCTCATACAGCAGTGTTTCCATACAGGTAAGACTAGCCAGTGCTACTGTTAAAATGCTACGTGTCTTTGGTTTTATGTCCTGGAGAAACAAAAAGAAAATATCCTGATAATTGCATTAATGGATAATATTAACAATATAACTGATGATTTCAATGGGTATTTGGTAATATGGGCTCGCAGATGGAACATTTCTCTAGCAATGAAAATTGTTTAGAAGTATATCAGGGAGCTACTGTGGCATAATGAATTACCTCCAAATTCAGTGACTTACAACAAGGTTTATTATTATAGTTTATAAATCTGAAGATCAGCTAGTGTGAACTGTTCGAGGTTGGGTTCAGCTGTGGGTGCCTCTATTCCTGGTTGTTCCTTATCCTCCACCTGAAATCACTGGGCCAGCCCACACATGTTCTTCTCAGAGCAATGGCAGAGGCGCAAGGGAATGCAAAGTTAACTGCACAAGCCCCTCCCAAGCTCCTGCTTTATCATTCCTGCTAAAATCCCATTAGCCAAAACAATTGACAGGGATCAGCCCAGAGTCGAGGAGCAGAGAAATAAGTCCTGCTCACAGGACAAGTGCTATGAAATTACGTCACAAAGGATGTGGGTATAAGGTGGCATGATGATTTGAAGCCATCAATACAATGAAGAAATCGATACACCAGAAGAAATAACATCTAAACTCTATTTTTTTCAAAGTTTTAAAAACTGTTTTATTTATTTCTGAGAGAGAGAGAGAGAGAGACAGCCTGAGCAGGGGAGGGTCAGAGAGAGAGAGGGAGACACAGAATCCGAAGCAGGCTCCAGGCTCTGAGCTGTCAGCACAGAGCCTGACATGGGGATCGAACCCACAAACTGTGAGATCATGACCTGAGCCGAAGTCGGACGCCTAACCAACTGAGCCATCCAGGTGCCCCTAAACTCTATTTTTTTACACTAATTTTTACTAAGGCGTCCTTTTGTTCAGAGATAAATCGTAAGCAGTTTCTCACGGTGCAAATCTAAAATGTATGCAGAAAAGCCAGTGAATTACTACCTCAGAGGAAAAAGACTGGAACAATTCAGCATGTGACTTAAATGAAGATAAAACACTGACAATTGGATCTCATAATTTTGTTAGGAAAAGAAGGAACACATTATTCAAACTCAAGCAATTTTTACTCACAGGGTCACAGAATTTTAGAGATGGAGAAGAGCTGAGAAATTACTAACTCAGCCTTCGCATTTTCCCAAGTCCCAGAAAGACCGGCTTCATGAAAACTTCTCCATAACTAGAACCCAAATCTTCTGTACTTTTGTCCTCTTTCAGCCGTCCATATGGATTTCAATCCTTTTTTTTTTTTTTTTTTTTTTTGGTGAGAGGCAAGAATGTCACAGTAATAAAAGTCCATGATTCTAAGAGTCATGTACTTAGCCTCCTACCAAATTACTATAATCAAAGCCCCAAGCACTAAAGGAAGTCAGATTACACTCATGTTATCTTTATGTGTCACAAACCACTTATATTGGCTCTATTTGCATTGGAATAACCTTATTTTGATCTCCTAGATTCCTGGCATTTAAAATTCTGTGTACAATTCTGTGCTGCTCCACATAAGCTACTTCAAGTTTCTTTCCTTCTTCAGAACACACCCTCATATTATGAGTAATTAGGATAATTGGTTTTTCATAAACACCCTTTGACTTCATTAGGTGGATAGAAAATATTGTACATCTCAAAGCATGTTATGTTAATTTTGCCACTATTTCTACACTTGGATCAGAAGAGACAGGATTTGCTGGTTGAGAAGAGAGAATTAAAAATATGTACCTCTCATCTTCCAATAATAATTTCACCAGATGGGTGCCAATCATTCCATAAATATTTTCATTACACCTGATATTATCGCTGGTAAGAGATTATATATATGCTTTTCTGACCTTTGTTTCTTCCAGTGCAATAAACCACATTCTACACCAGATGTTTAAATGCCTCTTTATCCAAAGTAATTAACAAACTATGCCAGGCAAGTAGATTTTTTCTTCTAATTTTACTCTTTTACTACCTATGTACTCTTCAAAAAAAAAAAAAGGAGGGGGACATGGTTTTAGGGGGAAAAAAAACATCTGGGCTATTAAAATCCTGTATGACTTCACAAGGGGAGAAGCCACTTCTTAATCATCAAAGGACCTAGCTTATTATTTCATTCATCTGGTCAAAATTAACATAAAGTCACAAATACTGATATGGCTTCTGTTTCCATGCCACAAATAAAGAAACCAAAAGTAGCATGTTATAATGAAGAGGATATCAATTTTGACCACCAGAAAGATGGGGTTATGATTCCAACTCCACATTTTTTTAGCTTACCTATAAAATAAGCAAAATAAGGGCACCTTGTTCACTCAGTCCTTTAAGCTTCTCACTTCAGCTCAGGTCATGTTCTCAGTTAGTGAGTTCAAGCCCCGAGGTGGGCTTTGTGCTGACAGCTCAGAGCCTGCAGCCTGCTTCTCTCTCTGTCTCCCTCTCTCTCTGCCCCTCCCCCGTCTCTCCAAAATAAACATTAATAAATAAATAAATAAATAAGCAAAATAGCATCTACCTTGACAAGTTGTTGAGAGGCTAAATTGGCAGTATCTGTGGGAAATGCCTCACCAAAATACTACCATATTCAATACATGGTAACTTTCCGTCCCCACAATGATAGGAAAAGTCAGTAGCCACATCTAACACAACTCCATGGCCCTCCCAGCGGCCAGCAGTCCTGTGAAGCCATTGTTGGCACTGCATGTGTTTCATCAGCAAGTCAATCTGTATATATTCCCTTCTGTGTGTCCCGCACTAGGACCAGGGTTCGAAAGATGACTAAAGTAAGAAAGAACACAGCCTTGGCCTCAAGGAACTCAAAATCTGGCTTCAGGTATAATACTTCCATGAAATAACAGTAACTACAAATCCCAATATGTTCAAATAGCTCACAAGGTCAGAAACAACATTTAGAAAGGTCTTGAGGAAGATGGATAGAATGAAAGTTGCACTGGAGGAAGGTTAAGTGGGCCACAGTGTGAAAGAGACACTAGATCTGAAGAGGCCAATTAGAATATTGTGGCAGATAATCCGTGTGCCAGGGGACAAAGGCCTTGACACA
Source organism: Crocuta crocuta (assembly GCF_008692635.1). Classification (NCBI taxonomy): domain Eukaryota; kingdom Metazoa; phylum Chordata; class Mammalia; order Carnivora; family Hyaenidae; genus Crocuta; species Crocuta crocuta. Next base: position 900,144 of record NW_027530502.1, read on the forward strand.
GTAAGGGAGTGAGCTGGACAGGAAGTGCCTAGAGGGCTTCACCCCTTCCTCCAAAGCCCCCCGCAGTCCTGACTGATCAGGCTCTGATTAGACCACACACTGGTCCTGGCCAAGAAAAGCTAGGAGGTCCAGCAATTTGTCTATACACTGAATTCCAGGCATCCTTCCAAGGAACCCTTCCCCAGGGGGTCTTGCTTTCAGCTATAGGCATCATGAACCAAAAGAGGTCTTAGGGAGACCTCTTAGGGACTTAAGAGAATTCTTAGCTAAAGAGATAAGAATTAAAGTATGTTAATTCTTACACACTAGGTGGCTCAATTGTTTAAGTGTCTGTCTCTTGATTTCAGTTCAGGCCATGATTTCACAGTTTGTGAGATCAAGCCCCCATCCAGCTCTGTACTGACAGCATAGAGCCTGCTTGGGATTCTCTCTCTTCCTCTCCTTCTGCTCCTCCTCGACCTGCGTTCTTTCCTTCTCAAAATAAATGGGTAAAGTAAAAAAAGAATTAAAGTGGTTTATCCGTTTGAAATACATCTTTTAATAAGAATTTCAAACACATAGTCAAAGGCAATCCAAAGCAATAAATTTCTAATGGTGAATTTAGAGCACTCTTGTGTACGAATGAAGAAAACATTTTAGGAGAGTGGATTTTTCAGGGTACCTCTCACACGCACCCACTGCTCCTGGACTGATTCTCATCATAGACCCTGGTGTCTGATAACTGTAGTAACAGTTTGTAGCTGGTAGCCACAAAGATTCATTCACATCAGTCTGCAATACATTTTTAACTACTTTTGACTTCCTGAATATTTAATGGAAAGTATCTTTGCTTGAGCTGAGCAGAGGGGAGAAAAGAGGGTGAAGCCAGAGAAGAAATGTACTGATACCAATCCGCCACACAATTTGAAAATTTCCCATCTTCTAACTGTAGCGCCCAGTCCCAAACCAGAGCACAGAGTTCTCTGTTACAAAATTGCCTACTGGGAGAGAGGATTTTTGAGAATGATAATAATCCCCCTATGTGAGCTGGGATTGCTTGAGGAGATGCTTTCTCTCCAGCTTCCTCTTCTTTCATTATCTTCTCACTAACTGAAAAGAACTCTGTGAAACTCAGCAGAGGAGATGCCTCCTGCAGTGTTAGCTCATACAATAGGCATTGTTTGCAGAGAGTGAAAACTGCATGAAAGGGGAAATTCTTAATGATTTGCTGAGTTAAGCTGTATCACCATGGATGAAGACCTTAATAATTATTTTCCCAACACTCGTATTAAGTAGCGCAAACTACTCTGTGGTTGTCCTTTTAGAAAGCAACAGTATTGATTTCTTAACTGGATAATCAATGAGAGCTAGCATCAAAATCGTTCTTTATTAGCAAATATACATGGGGTCTATTGACCCCTCCAGTGATGCTCTTTAAGACGATTCTGCTCTTAGGGGCGCCTGGATGGCTTAATCGGTTAAGCGTCCGACTTTCGCTTAGGTCATGATCTCGCGGTTCGTGGGTTCGAGCCCCGCATCGGGCTCTGTGCTGACCGCTTGCTCAGAACCTGGAGCCAATTTCAGAGTCTGTATCTCCCTCTCTCTCTGACCCTCCCTTGCTCATGCTGTCTCTGTCTCTCTCTCTCCTAGAAATAAATTTTTAAAAATATTTAAAAAAAATATTTTTAAAAAAGAAGATTCTGCTCTTTCCTATAAGCTTGCAATCCACGCACTTCGAGAGAAAATAGTATTTATTCAAGAAGAGAATCGGGTTGGTTGCCTTTAGCTGGACGATTGTCTACATGGTACTTATTTTGAAGCATTGTTCACGTTTGTGCTCTTTTAACCAGACTACAATTGAGCTCCTCAACTGTCCATTTAAACATGTCCCTTGAATTGTTCCAGAAAGGTTCCTCTCTCCTTTTCAGAGAATGTGTCATTTTTTCAGTCCTTCTTGCCAACCTGGCACACATTGTCACTGAAATGACAGGTATAAGTTGACCCGGTTGTTGTGTCCCTGGGTGTTAAAGTGACCTCAGCAACAAACGGGGACTTGGGTTAGATGGCATCTAAAAGGGTAGCTCATAGAAAGGGCAGAAGAGAGCCCTGAAAGGATCTCACTACCTCTTTCTCATGCCCGGGATAGTCAGACCATAAACGGGGCTTTTAGCAATACCCATACCCCAGGACCCCTCTAGCCCTGGGAGAGTGTCGTTGTGACATCATTGTTTGTCATGACCTGGATTTGGACATGCAATGCATGGCTTACATCACGTTTCTGATAAGAATAACTCCTTTAATGAAACCCCGTGCAGTAGGCATCACGGATTTTCTCTAGAAGGGGCAAGGAGAGTGGTGCATCAACACACCACTCTGCTCTTCCTGCAGCAGTTCCTCGGGACGGAAGTGGCCCGCCACAGGCCGGTTTGTATTAGGCGCTGCCTTCCCTCCCGATGATTCATTTCTTTTTAAAATTCAAATGCTTTGGGGAAAGTCACACATGAATTGCTGGTCTTATTATAACAGCGTTAGAAAAATAATGGAAGGACTTGGCGATACAAAAGCCTCCATGCAGTTAGCTGTGTCCAAGTCTCAGACAGACTGCTGGATGGAAAATTTTCTACTTTTTCTGTGGCTTTCTCAGCCTTGGCACTATAGGGCTGGCGCTGCCCTTATTAGCAGCATCCCTGGCCTCCATCAGCTAGACTAGATGCCGGCAGCACCTGAAGTTGTGACATCCAAAAACGTTTCCATGCCTTGCCTAATCACACAGTTATGGCCCTTCCCCACTGGCAATCACTGATCTAGAACAAGGTGCATTTAGGGCCAACGTAAGAGGGATGTCCTAGAAATGAAAGGGCAGGGGGGATGAGGAAGTGAGTCCTCTGTCACTGGAGTTATTCAAGCAAAACTGGCCCATTTTTGAGAGTGAAGCAGCATATTGGTATTTGAACTACATGGCATTTAAGGGCATTTCTTATTTTTATAATTACATGTTGCATAACCAAAATGCTCTGCTATTAGGTTACAAGGGATTACCATGAAAATAGTATCCAAAACATGAAGGAAAATAAATAATTGGCTCTTTTCTGTCAAGGCCACTTTGAAGACGCCCAGCCAATTGTTACATCACTTGATTATGGCAGTATTTTTATGAGTTTGGTGAATCGGGCGTCTCAGTTACCTACATACTACAACCAGGGCTCTCATAAAATCATTTGTCATCAGAAAATAAGCATCTATTAAGCATTTATATTTTAGAAACATCAAGAATACTACTGTGTAGAGTCTGGGTAACAGGGAGCAGAGAGAATATAAAATTAAACTTTAAAATAGACCTCTTATGAGCCCCTGAGGCCTGTCTAAGCAAATGAGGAGATATCAAACCCGTATATAAAGAGGTGTAAGAATAGGACCTGAGTATCACTTGACGGCATAAACCCCAAGAGACCAGAGAGAATAAGAGAATGAGCAGAAGCAGTGGAGATGAATAGGAAATAGACATTTAGATCAGTGTAAACAGCAAGTTTACAAACGGCCTCTGAAGTCTCCCTGGAAAGCCGCTTTCTCGTAGTCTCCCAGATAGGATCTGCACATTCTTTCATGAAAGAGAGAACACAGTGGTTCCTCCACCTGGGATGTAATGTTCTTGAGCCGTCTGTAGGCCTTCCCAAACCCCGCCTCAGTTCTCAGTTCCAATCCTGTCCTTCTTGAGAAACATTTCCCAAGATCCCACAACACAAACACACACCTCCGCTACTATCTTATTAAATATCACTGTTTATTTGCATATCTATTTTCCCACCCCACTATGAGCCACTGAGTTTAGGAAATGAATCCTTTTGCCTTTGTGCTGAGGGCACCAAGGATTCTCTACCAGGCTGAGAATAAATGTCTTTTGGAATGAAGTGAAAAAATTAACAGGATAATAACCTGCTACATGTCCAGATGGTTGAAAATCCCTAAACAAATCTCTGATGGGGGAGGTGGTCACAGCCATGACCCACCTATTCCAGATTAGTCTAGATGTTCATAAGCTTCAAATAAGCATTTTCTTACAATGGAAACCTGGATGTGATACAAAAGGAAGATGGCATAGCAGAGTGAGTATGTGGGACAAAAGGCTCCCCCACTCTCCCCTCCTCCACTGCCTTGATTTCAGAGCAGTGCTGAGGGTTCTACTTTGTTTGCACTTAGACTGACTATTCCAGAGACAACTATCCAGGTTCACAGAGCTGGGAACCCAGGGCCATCCCAGATGAGGTCAGGGCTCTGTCCTTAGTCCACACACAGTCAGCAGAGGGCCAAGTATGCCACATACTATGCTCATAGCTAATGCAAAAGAGAAGAAAACATCATCCTGACCTCAAGGAAAGCAGAGTGACAGCATTAGAAATCCATTTACTAATCTATCTTTAGTGTGTCAATCACCAGAAAAGTAAAGATGATAGTTGCATTTAGTAAGTTTAATATTGCAGATACAATGATACAGTTATGCTACAATGATACATTTTTAGCAAGGCTTTCTTAAAAAATTTTGGCTCAGTGATTTAAAACTCTGCATGCAGACTGATTAGGATCCATTTAAGCCTTCATTGCCTCTTTCCTCATGTCTAAGTTGGAGATATTAATAGTACTCTTTTACTGGGAATTATAAGAATTAAATGAGAAAATACATGAAAAAAACAGCAAAAATAGTGTTTTGCACATAACGAACATTTAACGTTTTAGATTTTAGTAGATCTTACTGATATTACTATTTTTTTCAGTTTGCTTATTTATTTTGAGAAAGACAGAGACAGCATGAGTAGGGGACGGACAAAGAGAGAGGGAGAGAGAGAATTCCAAGCAGGCTCCATGCTGTCAGCATAGAGCCTAACACGGGGCTAGAACCCATAAACCGTGAAATCATGACCTAAGCTGAAGTCAGACACCAACTGAGCCACCCAGCCACCTCTGATATTATTATAATATATTATTGTTAGGTTTAAAAAAAAAACAAAACCTAACATCTCCAGTCCAAGAGAAACAGTTGTTGGAGGAATTGAGGGTCATTAAAGGTCAAGTGCCACGTTCAAGCCTCTACCACTTAGAAAGTAGTGGAATCAACATTAGGATCCTGATAGTTTGCCTCCCACACCGCTATCCCGATCATCCTCTCACATAGCCGAAGCTTCAGGAAACTCCAACTCAAAAGTTATCTCAAATAGAATCTTTTTATTTATTTGGTTTCCAGACTTTTCATTCTAAAGTAATCTCACAAAGCTGATTGTTTTGAAACCTCCCCTCATTGCTCCTGCCCCCCCTCCTCCAAAAGAAAAAGGGCAATAGTGTTCAAGGACTTTATCCCTGGGAGGGAGGCAGCAGCAATTTTAAAATGCTTTTGTTAACATTGTTCCATTTAAAAAATTTCTCACCAGAGGTAATTATCTAAGATGCACTGGTTGTTGTTGTTTTTTTCCCCTTTGCTTTGGGGTTAATTTATTCCTTAATTAATTCCCCTTCTGTCGTGTTTATTTGGAAACTACTCTTGTGAAAAACAGGAGGTTACCATCAGGACCACTGTCCACTGGGCAACAGAATGGCCCATGGCTGAGAACCAGCATTTTTTGCAGTCACACGTCTTTGATGGAGGTCGCAGGATGAAATGCAAGGAATACAGACATTCCTGACCAAGCAGCAATGTCTTATACTATGAAATAGATGAATAGGTGAGCTAATTGAATTAGGACTCCTAACACCTTTAGCTAAACCTAAGACGTGATTTTGCTTTAACAACACCAAGTTCTCTTTTCAAATTACCATTAAACATGTGCCTTTTAAATTGATCAATATATAAGGCTCGGGATTTCAATACGGAAGGAGCCAACACTTAGCAGTTTATAATAATGAAAGTTCATTGATTTAATGCAGTAGAAGTGCTTTTACTGGTCTATGAAAAATGCAGTCGAAAACTTACACACTATTTTTCTAATTAATGGACTTTGGACATTTAAGAATAGTGTTCCAGAAACACTTGGAGTTAAACTCTGAGCCCACGTTGATACTCCAGGCAGTATATCAGTAGGACTTTGGACACTAAAATTGTGGTGTTGCTATTTTTGACATCACCACCTGGTATGTTATGGAAATCCCTCTGTTACTAGTGACAAAGTCTTGATTCTTGCCAGCTCTGACTTTACCTTCCAATAGAGGGAACCGCCGCACAGGGGAGAACACAACAGAAGCAACACTTTCAAAAACTATATTCCAAATATAGTCCAGATTTCCTTGCCAAGTGGTCAGAATGGCAAAGCATCTTGAAACATTTGCCGTCACATAATAGGGCTGAATTTGTAGGGCGTGCATCCCAGGGACAAGTTGGCTCCTCCCAGGCTCTGGGCCTCCAGTTTGGGGAGCTGCCATCAGGTTCACAGTGAGGCCTCACAGAACACAAACCAGGCAATTAAGCTTCCCCAGTGTGGAAAACAGATGTGACTGAACACATCACCTACAACTCGTTCAGAATTTGTCTATAAAAAAAGTACCTTTCCCTAGAAGTAAAAACTATGCATATGTAGCAAGCACATATTACCTGTGCTGACACAGAAGCTTTAAGGAAGATCACTAGGAACCAGATTTCAAGAAGTCCAACAATAAACACAGGTTGGTGTCATCGAGCAAATTTCAGCTGTTACCAATGGCCATTGAACTGACTCTCGGTGTTCATTTCCACATGAAAGAAAGTCTGTATCAGGGATTTAAAAGTTCTTTACCCTTCCTAGACTGTCCAACAACCAATATAATTTACTACCTGTTTCATTCCAAGAAGGATTGAGGTGACCTGTAATGACACAAACAGGGTAACAAAGGAGACACAAATATTTCAGTACTGCCAGCCAAATAAAAAAGGATGTTTTTAGTTTATTTATTTTTGAGAGACTGAGAGAGAGAGAGAGCAAGAGTGGGGAGAGGAAGAGAAAAAGTGAGAAAGAGAATCCCAAGGAGGGTCCAGTATAGAGCCCAATGCAGGGCTCCATCTCATGAACCATGAGCCAAAATCACGAGTTGGATGCTCAGCCAACTGAGCCACCTAGAAGCCCTCCAAATAAAACAGTTTTAAGTGGATTGAAACTTTTCATTAAACTTCCAATCTTGATATTTCTAGTATGAACTTATTCATCATTACTGGGGTTACATGAACTCACAGCTTAAGTGAGAATGAGTGTTTTGTTAATCTTATTACCCTTCCCTGACTCTTTCCTTTCAAGTTGGATGTCATACACTATAGTATTTTTAAATATATTTTTTATTCTAGAGTGAGAGAGAAAGAGTGAGAGAGAGAGGGGAAAAAAAACATGAGTGGGAGATGGCAGAGAAAGAGGGAGAGAGAGAGAGAGAGAGAGAGAGAAATTTAACCAGGCTCCATGCTGAGTGGGTGTTGATTCTTGATCCCACGAATTGTGAGATCATGACCTGAGCCAAAATCAAGAGCCAGATGCTCAACAAATGAGCCACCCAGGCACCCCCACCATAACTTTTTTAAATTTTTTAAAACACAGCTTTGGGCATGCCATTCCCTTAATTAACACAGTTCTATTTGCTACAAACGGTAAGTGACCTTCTGCCTTAGATTATTGCCCCAGGACCTCAGCAGGAAATGGTAACCTTTTTGTTTTGTTTAGCCAGGCTGTAGCCCTCATCTGCCCCCAGGCATATCAACAACTTGTAGCCTTTGGTTAACAACTAACAAGGATAGAAATGCCTCTCTTATTGATAAGACTATATTTGTCATATTGTCATTATACAAGTGACTTCAAGGGTCACAGAAAATATGGTTTAGTGCAACCTATGGCTCTGCTAAATCCTCAATAGGCATTGTCAAAAATCAACATGCAAGGCTTGAAAAGACATGCTTCTAATGACTCTGCTGGTGTCAAGCCATCCTGGGAACCACGCTTACAGGTGTCACTGGCAAATACTAACATTCTGGACCAGATCTGACATAGACCTTTTGATCCCAGTGTTAGTGACTGGAACCCAAATGAATTCGCTTCCATGATTTCTCTCAAAAATTAATTTATGGAGAAAAAAGGGAGCAAACGCCAGAGGCCAACTGAGTCAGTAGGCAAGATACCTTCTGGTTCTTCTTCTAAGCACTTGCTAAGTCAGGATTAAAACAAAGTGATTCATGCAGTAGTGCCTTGGTAGGAAGGGAGCAAGACAGAGTGGCAGTGTCACCATGCGAAACCGGAATGTCTTCTAAGGCTGGTCTCCCGAAAAGAAATGTGAATCAAGGAGTCCTATGTGGTTTGCATATCATCTCAGCCAGGAGAGCACCAAAATGGATCACCTTTCTATTCACAATCCATTTGTCATGAATGGAGAAAATGAAAGCATATTACTGTCTGGGTTGTAAGCCACAGGTGCAGTGATTTCAGGAGAGGTTGGGATAGGAATCAGGATAACTTCAGGCCTTTTTTGTAAGGTTTTGCCACAGATAAAGAATTCCTTTGTCTGGACTGCCCCTACAGAACCCTCAAGAATGCTGCTGAATGGAAAGCCAGTGTGAATCTATGACTAGCATTTTGGGGCCACGGCATGTAAGAGTTAGTGACTTTTGCAGATTATACTGAGTAAATTGGCATCTGCTACACTATTATGTGATTTCCTAAATCCAGATTAATCTCTGGCCTTCAGACATGGGCTGCAGTCAATTGTTTTCATGCAAAATGTTCCCAGATGTGCTGCAGGTAAGACGGTCCAAAAAAAAATGACTAATCCTTTCCTTTCCACAATAACAATGTGATTGGCATCCTTTATGGGCAGACAACTCATGTGATGTGAACAGCTTGGATTCCTGAGGCGGTTTCTCAACTATACACCACCTCCAGTTGCAGATTAAAATACAAGCCAATCCGGGATTTTGTACAGCTAACAGTGCAACTTGATCATTTGGAATAGCAGGGTCAGTGAGGTCTCTTACCATCACAACTTTTACAACCTGCTTCATGGACTAACATGGGTCATGAGGTAGCAGATGGTTCAAAGTGCAGCACTCAGTGCTTCTCTTCTAGGCTTATATATTAATTAATTAATCCTTTAATTAAAAGGACGGAACCAAGCATTCAGGACTGCACGTGTGATAAAACAGCTAACGTGCTAGGCTTATTCTTAGAAAATAGCCCCAAAGAGATAGATGAACAGCAAAGAATGCAAAGGCAAACCCATGCAGGCTATTCTTGAGTCTCCTGACTCCCAGGGCAGCCATAACATGTTATTTTCTAAAGGCATATACTTCAGCGGTGTAGACAGCACCTCTCTTGGAAAGTAAACATGTGATGGCTCTCACCATCTGGAACTTTTGTACAGGTCCACCCAAAAATGAGTTACTGGTGTTCCCTTTAATGTATTAGCATGGTCTCCGAAGCCAATGACATTGTAAGTTCTGAAAGGGACCTTTGTGAATGGACAATCTATTTCCACGTGACTCTAAACTTCCACACCCCTTTTTGTCTTGTGTTGAGAAAAATATTTGGCATGGTGCCATCCCAGAAGGCACAAAGCTCATGCTTGAAATGGGTACATCATGGATATCCTGAATGGGAAGAGGGGCCACAGGACAGATGTGGAGGCTCACAGGTGATGGAAATTTCCAACTCACATTCCCTTTTCACAACATCAAAGAACAGACTACCTGAGATCTTTTTCACAGTTCATACCCTTTTGCTCTTGTGATCAGAATATCATTGAAATGAAGCATGACACCTAAAGTGCTAAAGAGAAGAGTCCCCCTGACCTGCTAAAAAAATGGTGGGAGAAGTAAAACTTCCAGAAAAATCATGGTCTTTAACTCAAAATTCTCAACAGCACATAAGGGTAATCTTGATGCCGAAGTAGCATCACCCCACGATCAGCTATTGACTATCAGAAAGGTAAAGTTTTAGACATTCCCAAGAAAGAATAAGTGGACCACTGATGACAGCTCTGAGTGTTTGGCTGCTTATGTATCTTGTATAAGATGCATTTGTCTCCAGAAAAAACTTATCCTATCAGCAGACCGTAAAATCAGTTCATTTGGTGAAGCTTGCCTTAGATATATGTTTATATGACCTCCAATTTGGGTACATATTGTTTGAGAACTGAGGTTTCATGGATAAGGCCCTTAGTTTGTTTTTCTCAGAATAAAAAGACAGCTTTATACCCTAAAGGGAATTGATACAATGACCAGATCCAGTTGATATAATATTGACTTTCTTTTATATACTCCCAGTTAGTGACACAGAGATGATTTGAAGAAATCGGTTTTAATCGTTAGAAGTACTCTGTTTCAGATTCCTAAACGTCTAAGCCAATTCCATGTCTTATGTGTTATCTCATTTTCTGCAAAATTGAATGTAATTAGTGAAGGATCCATACTGCACAGCAAATTGTTTATCAATAATGTTTGAGATTATCTTTACATTGCCTGCTGGTGGCCAGCTATTCTTCTCCCACAGAAATCTATCCTTGTAATAGAAAAGATTTCATGGGAGAGTAGCAAACTACTAGCTCATTCAGCAATTCATTCATTTAACAAACATTACAGAGCATTGCTATACTCTGCAAAGCACTGAGGAAACAGAAATTAACAATACAAACCCCCTGTCCTTAAGAGTTCTCATACCAAGAGAGGAATTAGGGAATAGAAATCACCATAAACTTTGATTAGTGCTATGAGGAAAATATGTAAAAGAAAAAAAGAGTCTCAGCTTGAAGTGAGGTATCCACAAAGAGAAGGGACTCTTAGATGGATTAGCTAAGCAAACAAGTGGGAAAGGTCATTTTAAGCAGAAAGAACGCCATGTGCAAACACATGTAGATTTCAGAACATCATATATAGGAAACTTCATGCATAGACACAGAACATAATAAATAGAGGGAAACTACACAGATCTGGGCTCATCTAGGGGGAAAGAGAATGGGAGAATGGCGGCTGCTGTTCAACAAGAAACATTGGCTTGTTGGACAACTAGTGCCAAAGAAGCCCATCCTAAGCAACACCTTGCAACTACGAAAATGAGGAAAGTACAAGAAATCTCAATTTTAGATCATGTCATCTGCTAAATAATAGTAACTTGGCCAGGACCAGCACCCTAAATGTTTCTCCTCAAGCCAACAGAGTCAATATATTAGTGACTTTCTGGGTTACAGTGAAAACAGGGCAATAGCTAGTCCTGCCTAAATTCAGACCACTCAGAAAATGGATACCCCAACGTGTCTGAACACTAAACAAAAAACTATAATACACGCTACATGGGAGAAGGGGTTCTCTTAAACCTGCATGCATCCCCTCTAGCCCTAGGAAATAATAGGCTGTGCCATAAGGTCATTGTGTTCCCCGCATAAATTATGAAGTCAAACATGATCATGATATTTATAGTGTGAAGCTTTCAACCTCACAGTTAAAATTTCCCAGTGGATTCTCAGACAACTGCTGTTATCTCTGAAGATGGTCAATCAGAAAGCAAATACTTATGAAGCCCCTACAAAATACAGACTGAAAAAGGAAAAAAAAAAACAACAACATATGTATATATATATATATTGATACCAAGGAATGATGACAAATGGTCCTCAAATCAAGGAGTTAAGGCCTTCAGAAATTTGAAAAAAAGACAAGCATGTTATAACTTGAAATATATCAGTGCCATAGCATACTGAGAATAACTGCAGAGGACAGAGGTTCAGAGCTGGGGTTGCAGAGTGGATTGAGTGTGGCAAGTTGAGCACAAGGCCACAATGCCTAGGATCAAATCCCATCCCCTTTGGACTCTGTTGCAAGATCCCAAGGCACTCTGTGCCTCAGTTCCTCAGTCTACAAAATAGGATAATGGTAAGATCTACTGCATAAGATTGTTATGAGGATCAAAGCACATAATACATTTAGAACCGTTAGAACACTAACAGGCACAGAACTATTAGCATCATTAAAAATACTAGGGGTCTTTAAAAGGTTCCCCCAAAGGGGGAGTCTGCTGACAGTAACTCAGATTATAGGGACTGTGAGATAGCTCCTCCCAGTTGACTTGTGAGGAATTGTGAAATGGAATCTAAAGAGAGTAAAGCCCTCAATAATCCATCTTTGATTTTAGCCACCCTGGACTTCTGGTGCTGAACTGCAGCTTTGCATTTGTAACCTCATTTCTCCCTAGTTTTCTTCTTCTTCATTCACTTGTGTCATTTTAACTTGAATTCAGAAATTTACATCTCTCCCTGTGTTAATATCACCATATCACCAGCAAGGGAATCTAGTCTTTTAGAAAAATCAAGAGATTGGACTAGAATCTTAGTGTTTCCGTTTATTGGTTGTGGAAATTCTGGAAAGCCACTTCACACTATGAGCCTCAGTTTCCTCATCTATAAAACAAAAGGCTTAGGTCATCTTCATGGCTCCTTCCAGTTCTAAAATGTAAAGGTCTTATAGCTTATTTGTATTTTTTTTCCAAAGTCACTGATAAAAATTGAACCTTACTTGACCACCTTATATAGACTCTGTTCCAAACTGTTCTCTTTCTCAACTTTCCCTTGTCCACAAGAGTCCAAGTAATGTCACTAATGCCTTGTTGAAGTCATGGTCCTCCAGGACTACAATTCTTCCCTAAATAGTTCCACAGAGATGTTCTCTAGCGAAATTCATTCTTAGGGAGTGCATGCTCTCCCTTTCTAAGTGCCTGCATGCTCTCTAATAAAAATCTCTAAGGGCACCCGGATAGCTCAGTCGGTGAAGCATCTGACTTGGGCTCAGGTCATGCTCTCACCACTTGTGAATTTGAGCCCTCTGTCGGGCTCTGTGCTAACAGCTCAGAGCCTGGAGCCTGCTTTGGATTCTGCGTCTCCCTCTTTCTCTGCCCCTTCCTCTCTCTCTTTCTCTCTCTCAAAAATAAATAAACATTAAAACAATTTTTAAAAACTCTATTCTAGTTACCAAAACACATCCTTCTTAGTGATTTAATCTTAATTTATATTTCTTGAATTTGCACTTCCTCCTTCTTTTTCTCCCTCTGACAGTCCTCCCCTTATTGAGTTCTCAAAGATTCCTGATGGGGATTCCATAGATCCATCTGCTATTTCTCCCAAAATTCAAAACCGAAAGCACTCAAATAACGTGATTATGAGTTTTTGTTTAGTCTTCTCTCCCACATTGATGCGAGATACGATTTTCACTGAATTGTATTACCACCTCCACGTTGGGAAACATTCTCCCTGAAAAGAGGTAAGAAGCAAGAGGGACTAGACAAGGTGTTTCCTTTCACCATCTGGAACCGACTTCTCCAGCCAGTGAGTCTCTCTTTTCACCACGTCTCCTCCTGAAACATAAACACATGACAGTAACAGCAACAACAAAAATCACTTTGCTCCATTTTCACAGTCTGGGTTTTAGTCTCCCTAATTCTTACAGGTGCGTTCCCATCGTTTACGCTGCCCATGGGGAAGCCCAAGGGCCTGACGCCGCTCCGGCACCCATCTCTTGTCACTAGTTCTTTTATCACTCAAAGGCCCCCCTGGGTTCTTTGGAGACCTGGTCTTCACCGTCTTATTGAAACTATTCTGTATAGTCTGAGTTATTTTTCAAATCATTCTGTCTCTCTTAGGCTTTTTAGAGTCTCTGTCCATGAGACGTGCATCTCTACTTTTAAACCGTTTTTTTTTTTTTTTTTTCTAACCCC